>NW_028270155.1:41804620-41957120 GCF_037043375.1 Chiloscyllium plagiosum
TTCAGAAGGATCCCTGATCAGAATCTCTTGTCAGAAAAGTGAAGTTCCCTCGTTTCGTAAAAAGGAAGGGACAGTTGGAAATCCGTGTGTGATTGCCATCCCTCAGAAAATGTAACCCAAGATCTTCCATGAACCAATGCAATCAGACAGTGTTTTAGAATTTAAGTTTTTAAAGAAATTATACAAGAGCTTTCATTGATGTATTTATGGAAACATTGAAAATAAGTGCAGGAGTAGGCCATTAGGCCCTTCGAGTCTGTACTACCATTCAATATGATCATGCTGATCATGCAATTCCAGTATCCCATTCCCACTTTCTCTCTGTACCCTTCGAATGATGATCTGTTACTGTTTGATTAACACAGCTCCAAATAGATATTGTAGTGATCATAACAAGGTTAGCCAGCTGGACTCCATAGAAAATGGGCTCCCTGATAGAGGCTGTTAATGCCCTCCAATCAGGGAGATCTGGCTGACATATTAAAAGGGTGAATATCGGACACGCCTTGGCGTGCCCATTTGCCACCGGGAGGTGGGGATCCCCAGTGGAGGGCTCTCTATGCAGGAGTCCTCCCCCTTTCTCTTGGGGATCTGGGGTGGAGGGTGCTGCACGCAGCAGTCCCCTGCAACCGCAGATTGCGGTGGTTCACGGACTCCCAGCCCAACTGCTTGTTCTGTGGCGCTGTGGAGTCCGTGGACCACGTGTATATTGGGTGTGGGCGTTTGCACTCCCTTTTTGATTTTCTTAAGAACCTTCTCCTCTGTTTTTAGCTGCACTTCAGTCCCACGCTCCTGATCTTTGGGCACCCGGTACGGAGGAAGGAGGGCAGGTCTGAAGACCTCCTCGATGGTCTGCTCCTGGGCCTGGCCAAACTGGCCATCAACAGGTCCAGGCAGCGAGCCATGGAGGGGATCGTTAGGGCCGACTGCCTGCCCCTCTTCCGCGGTTACGTTAGGGCCCGGGTGTCCTTGGAGAAGGAGCACGCGGTGTCGACCAACACCCTGGAGTTGTTCAGGGAGAGGTGGGCGCCGCAGGGAGTGGAGTGCATCATTTCTCCCTCCAACTCTATTTTGATTTAGTTCCTACCCTCCCTCTCACTGTTTTGATCACACAGCATTGCCCTTTGATGTGAAGGGCAGTGTTTGTCACTGGCCACCCGGGTGTTTTCCTATCTTCCTGGTGGTGGAATTTGAATAAAGATTCATGTACTTTGTGTCTTTCACTGTGTCTCACACCTGCACACACACACACCATGGGTGCTGGGGATAAAATAAGCACTACCGCACTTAGGTGGTAGTGTGGGGGTTAAATTTAAAAAGAAAAAAAAAGAAAAACAGAAGTGTTTTGGCTAAAAAAAAAGAAAAATAAAAGGGTGAATATCAATGATACTGACATTCTGGTAGCTGACTCTGTATGTTGCACTACTTAGCCCATGGACTGTTCATGTGGAAATAAAGGGTGAATGTGTGATGACATATCAGCCTCTGTGGAGTTATTTCAAGTATAATGCTAAAATTAAGCATTTATAGCCCACATTCCTGTGGGCAACTTAATTTTAAAGAACCAAATTGAGTTTATCAGGTGAGCTTTTGAGATGATGAGGGTCTCACCTGGTACTCACTGAGCCAGCAAAAAACCTGCATAGTCACCTTTGAGCAAGGTCAGTTGAGTCACGAGCCAGTCAGGCAGGTGATAGGCCACTAAAGGGCTTTCCATAGGATCAGGGCCCCAGGCAGGAAACTCTGCCCACTCAGCCAATCCCAGACCAGCTTCTTTTGCACAGCAACATCACCAGAACAATAATAGCTTAATCTTTAATTCCTTCTCAAAGGCTGGAAAACAAGTAATGTGAAACTTCAAAATAACCTTCTCCTTACTTGTACATATACATTTAACCGTTTTTATTAGTGTTTTTTCTTCAAGTAATTTTTTTCCTCTGAGAAAGTTGCTGTCACAGTAATTCATGTACTAGTTTCATTTGTGTTTTGTGGTGGCTTTTGTACTTATCCTTTATTGTAGACAGTTCTTTCCCACTCGTGGGAGATAGACAAATGGGTGATTAAAAAAACAACAAAAGCTGAAGAAATGTAGAAAGGACAACCTTGTGATGATGACTTAGCTGGACAGGGGTTAAAAAGATGTGTATTTTTGCTTTGAACATTTACAAAAACTAATTATTTTCCAACTGGGTGTGACAAGTTAAGAGCTGAGACCATTTTGAATGCTTGAATGCTGAGGGGTTTTTTTATAGTCAAACATTGAGCTCTTCTGAACCTTGCAATAACTGCCTTAAGGTATGAGAAATCCACAAGACAAACCTGGGGGAGAGGTAAATACAACTGCCTGACAACAATCCCTGATGAGAGGTGACTGGATAAATAAATGTGCGACTTGTGTCAGACATCCTGAAGTGAGCGGCAACAACATGAATGGCATACCTCACATTATAAACATCAGAGGTTCAACAGAATACATATGAGTATCAGAGTGGTCTGGACACCCACTGATGTTGCAAAAAGGTTTAAGTTGATTGTTTGACCCACTGAGGATGGAGTTGAAAAGGGTGGCGCTGGAAAAGCACAGCCAGCATCCGAGGAGCAGAAGAATCAATGTTTCGAGCATGAGCTCTTCATCATGACCTTTTCACATGGGAACGTCAATTTTCAGTCTTGTGAGCCTTGGGAGGAACGTTACATAAACGCATTAGAAATTATCGATAGAGGAATTTGATTACATTACATATTTGTTGTTGAAAGTGACAGTAAGATTAGAATGCTGAGGAGAAACTGCCCAGGCAAAAGAGGGGGAATAGTGGAAATTCACCATAGAGATTTGTTCAAGTAGATTGTGAGCATTTTACAAAATCTGTTAATAAATCTATACATAATCTCTTTATAAACCACAAAAAATGTGCTAACTCAACTTGTTTTGAATATAACTATTTCTTGAAATTTCTCAAACTTTTGTGCTAGTGTGGCTTACGACATCAGGCAATTGGACTGAAACAACCAAATCAACTTAACAGATAGCTCAGGTAATGGGGCATTGCCCATCTCATGAGTTTAATGACCAATCTCTCCAACCAGCTGAATGGTGCAGCAACATTCATGCCACTGGTTTGAGAGAGAGCTCTGATGTATCTTCTATTGCATTTAATACTTCACTTTAATGTTTTCAAATGTTATGTAATTGACCGCTTATGTAATTTGGATGAGGAAATATTTTTTAACTCAAAGGGTGGTCATTCTGAGGAATTCTCGACTCCAGAAAGCTGTGGAAGCCAAGTCACTGAATATATTCAATAAAAAGAGAGAGGCATTTTTAGATTTCAAAGGCATTAGGGGATATGAAAGAAAGTGGGAACATGACATTGAGATAGAGGTTCAGTTATGATCCTATTGAATGGTGGAGCAGGCTTGAAGGACTCCCAGGTCATTTCCTCTGCCCTGAAGCTCTTCAACCATGTCATGCTCCTCCCCCACTGACCTATTGTACTCTATGCTACTCTCTCCCCACCCCCACCCTCCTCTAGCTTATCTCTCCATGCTTCAGGCTCTCTGCCTTTATTCCTGATGAAGGGCTTTTGCCCGAAACGTCGATTTTGCTGAAGCTCCTCGGATGCTGCCTGAACTGCTGTGCTCTTCCAGCACCACTAATCCAGAATCTGGTTTCCAGCATCTGCATTCATTGTTTTTACCTTGAAGGGCCAAATGGCCTACTTCTGCTCATTGTTTCTTTTTTTCTATGACCACTTACCAGCTCATGAAGTAATTTGCTAGTAAGGATAATTGATAAACATCTAGAAATACTTTTGAAGCTCACTGGATGTAAATACATTAAACAATGGAAATCATCAGGCCTGGATCGTCTGTTTTTGTGGAATTGAAATCTTTCTGTAGGTTAGTGAGAATTCTGCCCCCCATAAAGATGGGCCCTGGCCCCAGTAGATATTCCATTCCTGGGATCATGTATGAATTGTAAAAGCTCTCTCTAGGCACTGGAGTATTAACTGCTCACATGATGTGGTCACCATGCCCCTCCTATTCTCACGCCCCAACCCACCCTTCACAGTCACCACCTCTCCTGCTTTGCCATATTGTCGCTTCTCTCCCAATTACCATCTATCTCCTTTGCCACTTCCCTCCCACACACTGCCTCTGCCTCTCTCACTTTCCCTGACACTCACTGCTTCTCCCACCTCATTGCATTGCTCCCATTTGCGGTCTCTCCCGCTTATCACTTCCCTCACAAACTCTCCCACTTGCCACTTGTCTCCATCTCACTGCTTCCTTCACAATCCTCCTATCTAACTTTTCTCCTGCTTGCTAAGCACCGGTAAGTGGGGGGTTTCAGGATAGACGTGGCAAGGAGAGAGATGGAACAAATGGGAGGATTGCAGCAAGTAGGCATGGTGAAGGGAACAGTATGTTATTGATGGGGGGGTGGGAGAGTTAGCAAGTTGGGGCAGCACGGTGGCTCAGTGGTTAGCACTGCTGCCTCACTGCACCAGGGTCCTGGGTTCGATTTCCGCTAGTCTGTGTGGAGTTTGTACATTTTCCCTGTGTCTGCGTGGGTTTCCTCCAGGTGCTCCGGTTTCCTCCCACAATCCAAAGATGTGCAGGTCAGGTGAATTGCCCATGCTGAATTGCCCACAGTGTTAGGAGAAAGTGAGGACTGCAGATGCTGGAGACCAGAGTTGAAAAATTTGGTGCTGGAAAAACACAGCAGGCCAAACAGCATCCGAGGAGCAGGTGAATCGATGTTTCGGGCATAAGCCCTTCTTCAGGAATGAGGCTGTCCACAGTGTTAGTCAGGGGTAAATATAGGGTAGGGGAATGGGTTTGGGTGGGTTTCTCCTCGGAGTGGCAGTGTGGACTTGTTGGGCCAAAGGGCCTGCTTCCACACTGTAGAGAATCTAAAATCTAAAATGCAATTAGCTGGACTGATGAGAAGGATGTAAATTATTAGGGTTTGCTAAGTTATTGAAACTTGGTCATTAGAAGCATAAAGAAAGCATAAAGTTTTATTTCATGTATCAATCCATCAATCCAAATCAAGAATTTTATTTCCTATGTCAAGCAAGTGGAGAATTTTGTTTAATGTCTCAAGGAATAGATACAAGTTAGTTTCTAAAGGGCAACTGAAAAATGATTTGCAGATTCCATGTTGGACTGGGTGTACAAAGATAAAAATCACACAACACCAGGTTATAGTCCAACAGGTTTAATTGGAAGCATTAGCTTTCGGAGCACCGCTCCTTCATCAGATGGTTGTGGCCATCCAAAAGCTAGTGTGCTTCCAATAAAACCTGTTGGACTCTAACCTGGTGTTGTGTGATTTTTAATTGAAAAATGTGTGGTGGTAAGTTTCTCTTCATTTAGTTTCATGTAAAATTATTTTAATTATGTTAATTATCCCTGATTTAATATTGTTTATTCCAAATCTCTGCTAACTTTTTGAAAATAAATTGTAAATAATATATTACATTATTTTTGTTTCTACTGGTGATGGACATTCACACTTTACTTTGGTATTAGTGCACATAACAACTTGCACTCCACACAGACAGAAACAATTAAGAGAGATCATTGGCCTCCACCAGATGTTATCTGCTTGTGGGGAGGGGGATTGGGATTGGATATATTGTTTGACATGGAATGGCCAGGGGTCTCTACGACTCATCATCAACGTTCCAGGAGTTATTGAAGCAATCTAACTAAACTGTTACCTGCAGTTAAAATTAAAGGCGAAATTCTTGCAGTCGTACGACCATAAGACATAGGAGCAGAGATTAGGCCATTTAGCTTATCAAGTCTGCTCAATCATGGCTGCTAAGTTTCTCAACCCCATTCTCCCGCTTTCTCCCTGTGACGGTTGATCCCCTTGATACTATAGAACCTATCCATCTCCATCTTAAATATACTCAATGACCTGGCCTTCACAGCCTTCTGTGGCAGTGAATTCCACAGATTCACTACTCTCTGGCTGAAGAAGTTTCCCTTTATCTCTGTTCTAAAAGGTCTTCCCTTTACTCTAAGGCTGTGCCTTCAGGTCCTAATCTCCCCTATCAATGGAAATGTTTTCCCAACATCTACGCTGTCCAGAACATTAAGTTTCAATTAGATCTTTCTACACTCCATCGAGTATAAACCCAGAGTCCTCAAACCTACCTCATATGTTAAGCTTTTCATGCCCCGAACCATTCTTGTCCAGGGCCAATACATCTTTCCTGAGATATGGGGCCCAGAACTGCGCACAATACTCCAAATGTGGTCTGACCAGAGCCTTATAGAGCCTCAGAAGTACATCCTTGCTTTTATATTTAGGTCGTCTCAAAATAAATGCTTTCATTACATTTGCTTTCCTAACTACTGCCTCAACCTGCAAGTTTACCTTGAGAGATTCCTGGACTAGAACTCCCCAGTATCTTTGCACTCAGACCTCTAAATTTTCTCCCCATTTAGAAAATAGTCCACGTTTCTATGCTTCTGATCTCACACTTTCCCACATTGTATTCCAGCTGCCACTTGTTTGGCCATTCTCCTAACCTGTCAAAATCCTTCGGCAGCCTCCCCACCTCCTCAATACTACCTGTCCCTCTAACTAGTTGCAGAAGAGAATGCAAAGTTGGTTGGATGGTGTGTCTGTGATACAGAATAATAGTAATAACACAGGTTCAGTTCCTTCACTGGGGAAGTTACCATGAAGGACTCTCCTTCTCAACCTCTCCCTTCACCAGAGGTCTGCTGACCCTCAGGTTAAACCACCACTAGCTGTCTGTCTATAGCTCTATTCCTGGGAAGACTATATGACTTTATCTTTTTCATATGAACAACAGAATGGCTACCTCCATGTCTCTGGGTGCTGGTTTGCACAGTAGGAAGCTCTGAGATCTGTTGTTCAGCCCTTAAGGTGATAACAGTATGTTTGAGCAGGGCAATTGATGTTTCTTTTGGAAGCTGGCACGGGGCAAATGTCATGGTTCTTGGTATGGAGTGAATACAGGTTCCTTGATCTGCCTAGGCTCAGATTCCATTTCCTTCAACATTGTAATAGAGAGCAGCAAATATGATAATGGCAGAAATGGGTTTAACTTTTGATTTAAGCTAAACCTGTTGTCTTCATATTGAAATACTGGCCTGGAGTATTTCTAAAATGTAGGTGTCTGCAAATATACTGTCCTTGAGGATGCTTGGTGGTCACTAAGTAAGATGCTTTTATTTCTAAAGTAGTGTTGCATTCCTTTACTCTATAACGTACATTCTCAAACATAACTTTCTAATGTAGTGTTTACAACCACTGTCTCCAAATGTTCATTCTAGACTGGTGTCTTCTCTCTTACTGATGTCAGAGTCAAGTGTACAATTATAGCGTTATGATTTACATGAATCCCATTGTACCAGCAAGAGGGAGTCACTCCTGCCACCATTGGCCCGAGGAAGGAATTTGAGGCAGCTGCTTGTCGATGCCCAGTGTGTGTGCTCAGCAGATCGTCTTTCAGGAGTTTCCAGTGTCAAGGGCAGACTGGGAGACTGTGCTCTGAGCTGGGAACGGGCTATGGATACAGCAACAGCTGCTTTAAATGGACACTCTCTGATTCCACTGGGATCCCAAGCGTAGCAAGCCAATTCTAAACAAGAACAGTAACATGACATAATTATGTTTATTTACATGTATGAAAGAATGCACCCCCTCCTGTTTGTGTTGGAGCTTTGGACCTTGCTCTCCAAATGAGCTCAACTGCTTCTGCCTCACTATCAAAATTCCATGTCATCATATCTGCTGTCATCTTTCGGAATATGTCCATCTGGAAAGTAGCATTACTCCCTAACCATGGTGATACTGGACACTGAGGTTGACAAGACATCCCTGATATCCTGTGACAGATAACATTGCTCCACTATTAGTATGTTATTCAAATACTCCAGCAATATTGAATATATTGTTTGTCTCATTTCTTCCAACAGAAAATGGCTTGACACAACAAAGAGCACTCAGAGCAGCTTAAAAGCAATTTCCTCCTTACATCAGTTGTAGTTTTGTTGGTTTCCTGGAGATCTAGCAGAAAATGTGTCATTAGGACTCATCAATCATTTTTCTTTAAGGTATTTTGACAGTTTATTAGGAGCTAGCTTTCAGGTTAACAAGACAGGGCATTTTGTAAATTGGTAAAAGAAATACTTGCTGGGGGAATAAAAGCTGTATTTTAGAAACCTCATCCTGGTAGTAATAAATGTTTACTGAAGTAAAATACTGTTGGACCAACTCACTGCTTCACAGAAAAACATGAAAAGATAATCATTACTCAGGTGGATATAAAAGGATACAGTTTTGGATTTTGCTGGAATATAGTCACACTGAGTCTCTTCTCCATCTCCTGCAGAGCAAGCAGAACAAATGATGGATTAGCTGTTGTTTGGCTGAACATTAAATGTCTTTTTCATTCAATTGAATTTTTGTTAGAGGCAATAAGCACATTTATCATTGGTTATTCTGTCGTCTCTTCTTTCTATGTTTTAATAGAATGTTCACAGGAAAACTACTCCAAGTGATTCTTCACATTGAGTGACCAGTACATGCCACAGTTGTTGGGAAAAATCCATAAATAGTTGAGACGGTGTTTAATTCAACTGCAATATTTTTTATTCAATTTATTGATTACTTCATAAGCAATTATTAAAGAATCCTTTTCAAATAAATTTATCTTGTAGTTTAGTATACAAAACTCTCCAGGACCTTTTTTTTATAAGATGTAGGCATCACTAGCAAGGCAAATGTTTATTATCCATCCCTTGAGAAGATGATAATGAGCTGCTTTGAATAGCAGCAATCTATGAAGGAATAGTGGCAGTATAATTTCAAATCAAGATGGTGTGTGACTTGGAACATAACTTGCTGCTAATTGTGTTCCCACACATTGTCCTCCTTCTGGGTGGTTGAGGTGGAGAATTTAGCATGTCCTGTCCAAAACGTCTTGGTATATTTCCACAGCACATACTAGAAATGAAGCACACTGCAATATGGTGAGTTGATGAATGTTTAAGCTGGTTGATTGACTGTTACTTAAGCTATCTGCTTTGTCCTGGGTGGTTCAGCGATGTGAATGCTTTGGATAGCAAGATTGTCTCTTGTTGCAGATGGTTATTACCTAGTGTTGTATCTGCTACAATGAAAAGTATTACTTGCTTGTAGTTGGCATATTTGTTGCTACAAATCTCTTTTCTTGACTGGGTCTAAGGGTTTACCTCTTCTACATAGATGGAGGAAAACCATTGGTGAGTCTTGATGAAAACACACTCCTGTCTTAAGCAAGTTTTATTTATTGCAACATAACAATCAGGTACAAGTAAGTTAGATATTGTTACTAAGAAGTTTTAGAATTGAGATATAGGTCTTCACATCACAAGATCCAAAAATGTTGTGCCTTTCCCCTGCCAGGCCCTTATGACATCATCAGGTTGGGTGGAGCTTATTTCAATTCCCAAAATTAACCCTTTCAAAGCCATTATCTTATAAAACACTTGATGCTTGCTACTTGCCATATATTAGTCCAAACTTGAATATTGTCCAGATCTTGCTGTGTGAAAGCATAACTGTTTCATTACCTGTTATAGGCATTGATGGAAACTATAATCTGTTAAATTAAGGTATTCAGAACTAAGTTCATAAGTGGCCAAAGGGTGGGGGGTGGGGTGGGCTGTCGGGTGCGGGGGCGGAGGGGGGGACAGTGTTGAGACAGTTTACTTTTAGTTCACTTTCAGTTTAAAAGAGTAGGGGAAGCTTAACTTTGTAGCTAACCCCATGCTGTCCCTGTCCTGGGAGTGTTTGATAAGGATTATACTGAGAGAGGCACGGTGGCTCAGTGGTTAGCACTGTTGCCTCACAGCACCAGGGTCCCAGGTTCGATTCTGTGTGGAGTTTGCACATTTTCCCTGTGTTTGTGTGGGTTTCCTCCCACAGTCCAAAGATGTGCAGGTTAGGTGAATTGGCTATGCTAAATTGCCCGGAGTGTTAGGTGCATTAGTCAGAAGGGAATGGGTGGGTCACTCTTCAGAGGGTCGGTGTGGACTTGTTGGGCCGAAGGGCCTGTTTCCACACTGTAGGAAATCTAGTAAGAATGGCCCAGTCTTCCAGCATTCTTTAGTACTGGTTGAGTGGACTTTGTCCTCACTGAATTTTGTATCATTGGACAGTTTGCCTAACTTGAGCAAACTGCTTTCCCAAGCACAAGGAGAATGGTAAAGGAGTGTAGCACCTAAATACAGCCTGTACAGAACTAACATGGGGGATGGGTGAGGGGAAAGGTGGTGCAGCTTCATTTTCACTTTCAAAAGAGTAGAGGAGTCTTTACTTTGAGTTTCAAAGAGTAGAGGAAGGCTTACTCTCTACCTAACCCAGTGCTGTTACTGTCCTGGGAAAATTTGATGGGGACAGGGGTGAGGGAGCTTTAATTCCAGTTTAATAAAGAAAGCTTTATTCTGTATCGAACTGCATGCTGTGCCTGTCCTGGGAGTGTTTGATGGAGACAGTGTTGAGACAGTTTACTTTTAGTTCACTTTCAGTTTAAAAGAGTAGGGGAAGCTTAACTTTGTATCTAACCCCATGCTGTCCCTGTCCTGGGAGTGTTTGATAAGGATTATATTGAGAGAGCTTTACTTGCCATTCAGAACAGTAGAGGTAGCTTGAATTTCAGTTTAACATAGTAGTGAGAGCTTTAAACAACATAAAAAAAGCACAGGAACATACCTCTCTGCCTGCCAAGCCTGTGCAATTCCAATCCTTGTTTAGAGGATTATTGCCCAGGCACAGTTTCCAACACTCTGTTCGCCTTAAACATTGCTAACGTGCCTGTTTCCATCATCTCCACTGGTAGTGCTTTCCAGGAACCTATCACCATCTGTGTAAAAACATTTCCCTACACTTCTCCACTACACATTTCCCCTCTCACCTTGAACCTGCACCCTCATGTAGTTGACCTTTTCACCCTGGGAAAAAGGCCCCTGAGTTCGCCACCCTATCTATGCCTCTCATAATTTTGCCTATCTCTATTAGGTCGTCCCTCAGTTTCTGAGTTTTCAATGAAAACAATCCAAGTTTATCCCACCTCTCCTCATAACTAAAACCCTCCAGACCAGGCAAAATCCTGGCAAACCTTCTCAGGCCACAGTCCAAAGTATCTCCATCCTTCTGGTAGTCTGGTGACCAGAACTGCACACAATACTCTAATCTGTATCTAACCCTGAGCTGTCCCTGACCTCAGAGTGTTCGAGAGGAATGATTTTAAGAAAATTTCACTTTCAGTTTAAAAGAGTAGAAGGAGTTTTACTCTGTGTCTAACCCTGTATTGTACCTGCCTTAATTTTCTGATGGGCGATAGTGTGGAGGGAGCTTTAGTGTGGAGGAACCTCAGGCTGTGTTTGGCCTGGGAGTGAGTGACTGGAGTAGTGTTGAGGGAGCTTCACTTTCATGTCCAAAAGAGCAGAATGAGCTTTACCCTGTATTAAACCCCATGTAGTTCCTGTCCCAGGAGTGTTTGATGAGGATGGTGTCATGTGCACTTTACTTTCAATTTAGAAGGCTAACTGAAGTTTTACTCTGTTACTAACCCTATATTGTCACCATCCTGGGAGTTTTTGACAGAGTCAATGTCAAGGAGCTGTACTTATAGTTTAAAAGAGTAGTGGAAGCATTAATCTGTAACGAACCCTGTGTTGTATCTGTACCGGGAGTGTTTGGTGGGGACAGTGTAAGGAGAGCTTTACTTTCAGTTTAAAAAGTAGAATAATTGTGGTAGGAGGTGGCCAATCACAGGAATCCACTGCCTCAGTATCTTGTAGAAGGGAGTAAGTGAAAATGGCATGCTGCACAATAAGAAAGGGTGCTGAATGAAAGCAGATTAACGGGTTCCCACTCACTGGAAGCAAATGGCTGCACCGTAAGTGCAGCATTCAGCCCCTGTCATGTTACCACATCACCTGTAGCCTGAAAAGCACTAACTTCTTGCTTCTCAAACCCAAAATTTCTAAAATTTCTCTTTTTAATTAGCTGCTGAATGTTCACTTGCACAATTCAACCATGTTTTCTGACAAATTCACTGTAGCACTCCTACGATTTATATAGATATATATATAGTGTTGCTCATCCTTTCAAATCAGAAACAATGCAAGCTCCTCACTGAGGTGACTTGTTCAAGGGAGAAGAATACAATTTTCATCAATAAAGAGCCAGCACTAGCACTGAACAAATGAACAACTAACTGCTCAACTGTTATGAACAGTAGCCCCTCCAAATAACAGTCAGCTTTCTACTGTGTGTCTGCAATTACTTGGAGTACATCCTTGGCAAACACATACTCCTTTTCATTATATCCAGGGTTCTTTGAAGATGAGGAGGCATATGCCAGATAAAAGGAGGACTAGCCACATCACTTCATGGTCCAGTAAATACTTTAGTCACACAATCATTACCCAAATGCATCTAGTTCAGGAGTATTAGTGACGAGAGACAGAAACAAAAAGCAGGTCAAACAGTGAAGACACATAATTGGCAATGAAAGTACACGTGTAAATTCTGGATAAAGGACTAAACAGGCAGCTGCTGGGTACTTTATCTATGGACGTATACCCTGTACTTTGTACTGGCTCTGTGTCAAGATGTGATCATTATTCAGCAGAAAGCTTTCCTGGAGTTCTTTATAACATCCTTTGCGTTCTCTTCACAACATTTCATTAGCCAATAGCAATATTACTCTGGCATCTGTGTTAGAATGAAAGAGCATCTTGTGCAAGATGGTCAAAAGGGTTGATACATCTTGCTCATGAACACAATATGGAGGAGATCTTGGGTTCCAATTTAAAAGGTATTTTCATTTATAGCCTACAGAAGCTTGAAGATCAGTTGCACAATTCAATAAAGGAAAGTTTTACACTGTTAATGTTGATCAAACGTTTGACCTAAACAGGTCCTTAGTCACCTTCTTATGGTGTAATTCAGTTCTCAAAATCACTACAGTGCAGAAAAAGGCCTTTTGACTTATTAAGTCTTACCAATCCTCTGAAGAGCATCCCACCAGAGTCACATTCCTACTCTATCCCCATAATCCCACATTTTCCATAACTAATCCACTCTGCACATGCTTGGACACTACTGGCAATTTAGCATGGTCAATCCACCTAACCTGCACGTAAGACCATCAGACATAGGAACAGAAATTAGGCCATTCAACCCAATGAATCTCCTCTGCTATTCCCCCGCTTTCTCCCCATAACCCTTGATCTCTTTGATACTCAAGAACCTATCTACCTCAGTCTTAGAAATACTCAATGACCTGGTCTCTACAGCCTTCTGTGGCAATGGATTCCATAGATTCACCACTCTCTGGTTGAAGAGGTTTCTCCTATCTCCATTCTAAAACGTCTTCCCTTTACTCCAAGGCTGCGTCCTCAGATCCTAGTCTCTCCTACTATGGAAACATTTTCTCAACACCTATTCTGTCCAGGCCATTCATATTCTGTAAGTTTCAATTAGATCTCCGCTCATCCTTCTAAACTTCATTGAGTATCAACCTAGAGTCCTCAAACATTCCTCATATGTTAAGTGTTTTAATCCTGGCACCTTTCCAGGGCTAGTACATCCTTCTTGAGATATGGGGCCCAAAACTTTGCACAATATTCCAAATGTGGTCTGACCAGAGCCTTATAGAGACTCAGAAGTACCTCCCTTCTTTTATATTCGAGACCTCTCAAAATAAATGCAAACATTGCATTTGCCTTTCCAACTACTGACTCAACCTGCAAATTTACCTTGAGAGAATCCTGGACTAGAACTCTCAAGTCCCTTTGCACTTCAAATTTCTGAATTTTCTCCCCATTTAGAAAATAGTCCATGCCTCTATTCTTCCACCAAAGTGCATGACCTCACAGTTTCCCATGTGTGTTCTATCTGCCATTTCTTTACCCACTCTCCTCACCTGTCCAAAACCTTCTGCAACCTCCCCACATCCGCAATGTTACCGGTCCCTCTACCTATCTTTGTATCATCTGCAAACTTAGTCAGAATGCTCTCAGTTTCATCATCTAGATCATTAATGTATAAAGTGAAAAGTTGTGGTTCCAACACTGAGCCTTGAGGAACACCAACTGTCACCAGTTGCCATCCTGAGAAGGACCCTTTTATCCTCACTCTCTGCTTTCTGCCAGACAGCCAAGCTTCCATGCTAGCACCCTGCCTCTAACACCATGGGCCCTTATCTTACTCAGCAGCCTCCTGTGCGGTACGTTGTGAAAGGCCTTCTTGAAGTCCAGGTAGATAACATCCATTGGCTCTCCTTGGTCTAACCTGCTCATTACCTCCTCAAAGAATTCCATCAGATTTGTTTCCCTTGATGAAACCATGCTGGCTTTGCCATATTTTACCATACAACTTCCGAGTATTCAGAAATCTCATCCTTCACAATGGATTCCAGAACCTTACCCACAACCAAGGTCAGGCTTATTAGTCTGTAATTTTCCATCTTTTGCCTTACTCCCTTCTTAAACAGGGATGTCATGTTAGTGATTTTCCAGTCCTCTGGGACCCTTCCTGCTGTGAATACTATAATTGAGGGCGTAGAAGAGTGGGCCAGAAAATTTGCTGATGACTCTCAGGTCAGTAGAGTTGTGGATAGTGACGAAGGATGTTGTAGGTTACAGAGGGACATAGATAAGCTGCAGAGCTGGGCTGAAAGGTGGCAAATGGAGTTTAATGTGGAACAATGTGAAGTGATTCACTTTGGAAGGAGTAACAGGAATAAAGAGTACTGGGCTAATGGTAAGATTTTTGATAGTGTGGATGAGCAGAGAGATCTCGGTATTTATGTACATGGATCCCTGAAAGTTGCCACCCAGGTTGATCGGGTTGTTAAGAAGGCAAACGGTGTGTTTGCTTTTATTGGTAGAGGGACTGAGGTTCAGAGCCATGAGGTCATGCTGCAGCTGTATAAAACTCTGATGCGGCTGCACTTGGAGTATTGCATACAGTTCTGGTCAACACATTATCGGAAGGATGTGGAAGCGTTGGAAAGGGTTCAGGGGAGAGTTACTTGGAAGTTGCCTGATATGGAGGGAAGGTTATAAGAGGAAAGGCTGAGGACCTTCAGGCTGTTTACCTTGGAGAGAAGAAGCTTGCGAGGTGACTTAGAGTCACAGAGTCATAGAGATGTCCAGTACGGAAACAGACCCTTCGGTCCAACCCGTCTATGCCGACCAGATATCCCAACCCAATCTAGTCCCACCTGCCAGCACCTGGCCCATATCCCTCCAAACCCTTCTTATTCACATACCCAACCAGATGCCTTTTAAATATTGCAATTGTACCAGCCTCTACCAGTTCCTCTGGCAGCTCATTCCATACACATACCATCCGCTGAGTTAAAAAAATTACTCCTTCAGTCTTTTTTTTCTTTCCCTCTCACCCTAAACCTATGCCTTCTAGTTCAGGACTCCCCTCCCCATGGAAAAGACTTTGTCCATTTATCCTATTCATGCCCCTCATGATTTTATAAGCCTCTATAAGGTCACCCCTCAGCCTCCGATCCTCCAGGGAAAACAGCCCTAGTCTATTCAACCTCTCCCTATAGTTCAAATCCTCCAACCCTCAAAATGGGAATGGTAGCCAAGAAACACAAGACTGAAGAGGAGCCTGAAGCCTGAGGTGGAGATGCGTGGGTCAAATACATGGCAAAAGTGAAGAAGTACAAAGCACATCAGTGCAGTGATGATGACAAAACCCGGCCTATTGTTAAATAGCCAGATTTGCAAGTTTATGCAGCCAAGAACTGTATTATATTTTACAACTGTTAAGATCAAGTCCTCCACCCAATGCCCTCACTGTATAAGATTGTTTTTCTTTTGACATTCTTGTAAATCTTTTCTGAACCCTTTCAAGTTTCACAACATCCTTTCAATATAAAGGAGACCAGAATTTCATGCAATATTCCAGAAGTGGCCTAACTAATGTCCTGTACAGCCGAAACATGACCTCCCAACTCCTGTACTCAATACTCTGATCAATAAAGGAAAGCATACCAAACGCCTTCTTCACTATCCTATCTACCTGCAACTCCACTTTCAAGGAGCTATGAACCTGCACTCCAAGGTCTCTTTGTTCAGCAACACTCCCGAGGACCTTACCATTAATTATATAAGTCCTGCTAATATTTGCTTTCCCAAAATGCAGCACCTCACATTTATCTGAATTAAACTCCATCTGCCACTTCTCAGCCCATTTGCTCATCTGATCAAGATCCCGTTGTAATCTGAGGTAACCTTCTTCGCTATCCCCTACACCTCCAATTTTGATGTCATCAGCAAACTTACTAACTACACCTCTTGTGCTCACATCCAAATCATTTGTATAAATGATGGAAAGTAGTGGACCCAGCACCAATCCTTGTGGCACTCCATTGGTCACAGGCCTCCTGTCTGAAAAACATCCTCCACCACCACCCTCTGTCTTCTACCTTTGTGCTAATTCTGTATCCAAATGGCGAGGTGTCCCTGTATTCCACGAGATCTAACCTTGTTCACCAGTCTCCCATGGGGAACCTTTTTGAATGCCTTACTGAAGTCCATATAGATCACATGTACAGCTTTGCCCTCATCAATCCTCTTTGATACTTCTTCACAAAACTCAATCAAGTTTGTGAGACATGATTTCCCACGCATAAAGCCATGTTGACTATCCCAAATCAGTCCTTGCCTTTCCAAATACATGTATACCCTGTCCCTCAGGATTCCCTCTCACAACTTGCCCACCACCAACTTCAGGCTCACTGGTCTATAGTTCCCTGGCTTGTCCTTATCACCTTTCTTAAACAGTGGCACCACGTTAGCCAACCTCCAGTCTTCCAGTACCTCACCTGTGACTATTGATGATACAAATATCTCTGTAAGAGGCCCAGCAATCACTTCCCTAGCTTTCCACAGAGTTCTAGGGTACACCTGATCAGGTCCTGGGGATTTATCCACTTTTATGTAATTCAAGTCATCCAGCACTTCCTCCTTTGTAATAAGGTCATTTTTCAAGATGTCACCATCTATTTCCCTACATTCTCCATTTTTCATGTCCTTTTCCACAGCAAACCCTATCACAGAATACTCATTTAGTATCTGCCCCATCTCCTGCGGCTGTGCACAAAGGCCGCCTTGCTGATCTTTGAGGGGCCCTATTCTCTCCCTAGTTACCCTTTTGTCCTTAATGTATGTGTAAAAATCCTTTGGATTCTCCTTAACTCTATTTGTCAAAGCTATCTCATGTTCCCTTTTTGCCCTCCTGATTTCTCTCTTAAGTATATTCCTACTGCCTTTATACTCTTCTAAGGATTTACTCGATCTAACCTGTCTTTACCTGACATATGCTTCCTTCTTTTTCTTAACCAAGTCTTCAATTTCTTTAGTCATCCAGCATTCCCTAAACCTACCAGCCTTTCCTTTCACCCTAACAGGAATATATTTTCTCTGGACTCTCGTTATCTCATTTTTGAAGGCGTTCCATTTTCGAGCCATCCTTTTACCTGCGAACATCTGTGCCAAATCAGCTTTGACTTAATTGAGGCATATAAGATAATCAGAGGGTTAGATTGTTGGACAGTGAAAGCCTTTTTCCTCAGATGGTGATGGCTAGCACAAGTGGGCATAACTTTAAATTGAGGGGTGATAGATATAGGACAGACGTCAGAGGTAGTTTCTTTACTCAGAGAGTAATAGGGGCATGAAACACTCTGCCTGCAACAGTGGTAGACTCACCAATTTTAGGGGCATTTAAATGGTCATTGGATAAATATATGGATGAAAATGGAATAGGGCAGGTTAGATGGGCTTCAGATTGTCGGCACAACATCGAGGGCTGAAGGGCCTGTACTGTGCTGGAATGTTCTATTTATTTTCTATGTTGGTGCAGGTGAGGAGTTGTCCTGAGCAAGCTTGTAGGCAGCGCAGTGGGCATGCAGTGTTAGTCATTTCAGGGATTGTGGTGGAGTGAGCAAAGCTGATTTTGGCAATAGTGAAAGCAGTAGAGCCTTGCTGACAGGTGGGTACAATCACAAAGATAGAGTGAATGTGAATGGTAGTATTTAAGCTGGCAGGGTGACGTTCTCCCTACAGTGCTCTGCCTTTCTCCAGATGGCTAAGACTGCATTGACCTGGGTGGGCAGCCCCAGAACAGACTGTCATGGTTTGGTGCCATGGCCTCCTTTGCTGATCTTTGGGGAAGAAGATGTTCCACCTGTACATCAGTTTCTCCTGGTACCTGCCACAAAGTGGGATTGCACATTTTTCTTGTCTGCCATGTCTCAGACACATACCAGGAACTGTGCAGGACAGCTCTGTACTGATAGTGCTTGTACAGGTGCACAATAGGATTTTAAAGATGGCACCAGTGTTAGGGATGTCCATCAATTCTGGGGTCTCCCGGTGAGTTTCTCCAGGAACAGTGCATGCTAAGATGGAAATAGAATCAGGCGAGAGGGCAGGAATTTTGTAAGATATAATGGGAAAACTCACTTGACCTTGTAGCAAAAAAAATTGCACCAAACTATTCCTCAATGAGCAGTTAGCTAATAAAAGTAAGATTCAGCCCAAAGTTATTGTGTAGCATATTGTTAACCGTTCAAGAGCCATCCGTAATCCCCTGTACTTGTGATAACACAGCTTTCTGGTCGAAGAGTTGGGCATTCCCTAGTTGTCTCCTGCATTCCATAGGGTAAACTGTAAATGTCTTGGCCTGGTAAATAATCCTGTAGATATATGTAAGCTACTAAAGAAAGTTTAAATAATTTATGTTAATTCAATTTGGTTTAGCTCACTTAATTAAATGCTTAAAGGTGACCGATCAAACTATACAATTTAGACACTACAAGTGCGACAGAGGTATATCATCAGACAAGACAAGAACATGGAGCTGATAAATACTGTCAGGGTTTGTTACATATAATCAAGTGCAACACTCATCTAACAACTAAAACGAATTTACATAACAAACAAAATTCACGAAAGTTATACTTATCAGAAATACAAGACAGACTTCAAATTAGATCAAAAAGCCAACTCATTCATCTTCCTTCCTCAAGACAAAATACCTCACCTTTGGAAAATTAGCTGATTAATTGTCTCTGACAGCTGATAAAATCTGGTGAGAAGTGCCTAACTAATTATCCTCTCCTTAGATCAATCTAAACTCCAGTAATGTCAGCCATTGCTTCACTGCCCTTAGTTATGTGGAGACATTCTTCACATGTGGGCATAACATCACGTTCAAAATTGTTACGGTATATTTCCTTTGGTGTTAACCCTGCCTCCCCCCTTAATTAAAAATTGTTGTTAAAATCCAATTTCCTAATGTATTGCTTAATTTGATTGGATCTTTCTATGCATAACTGATTTGTCACTCTAAGACAATGGAACAATATTCATCTCCTTTTAAATTCAACAGTATCTCACTCATTATTAAGTCTGTGTTCTCAGTGCAAGGATGGTCCTGGTAGATAAGAATTAGCTGGAGGAGACTTGTCCTTACCCATTCTTGTAACTTATTTATTTCTCCCGGTGCTTTTAAAAATGCACAATTTTTATTAATAAGTCTTAATAACAGTAAAATAAAAATACAGCCATTATTCACTAATGATTATCAATTACTTAATCTTACGTTACAGAATAATTGAAGTGCTTCTAATGCTGTTGCTGGCTGCTGCTCATTTAAGTTTTCAATGATTGGGGATTGTTAAGTATTGAATAATAGAAATGGAGCAGTGTTATTCACAAAATAGTGTTTAAACCTTATTGGATAAGCAAAATAAATGTGTTTATAATGAATTAAAATAGCAGATTAATTAAATCTTATACTAAACTGAAAATTATTCTCAAATTCACCCATTTGCAAATGAAATACATTGATCTATCACTAGCTACCTATTCCTTTCTAAAATAGGAAAACATAACTGTCCAATTTAAACAGTATAATTCATAAATAGCCTTAAGTCCTTAATAATATAAATACAGACAAATCAATCAACACAAACAGTTAGACTTAATCCTAATCCAATAGCAAGCTCGTACATTTGTTCCTTCATATATCATAAATAACAAATTGATTAATCTCTTTAGACCTATTACATCTCAAAATTATTCTAAATTCATTAACAGTATTGTTGGACTAATAGGCTCCTTTAAAATTTTAATATTTGTCAAAATTTCTTATTTCTATTAAATGTCTTTACAAAAAAATCCAAAAGTAAAAATGCTGAGTAGAGTTAAAAACACCGTTACTAACTTCAAATGGCAAAGAATCAAGCTAGTAAAGGCATATCACCTTATGAATCATTTTCTTTTCAAATACTGTTTTGGGCTCCTGGGAGCTTAATACTTTTCTCTCCCATTTTAATTTGTAACAATTTTTTTTCAATTTTTTTCTTCATTATTACAAGGAACAATAACAAAATAGTTCCCATTGTTTTGTAAGCATCTTTCAATATGTATTATCCAATACTACATTATTGTAAAATTTGCAAAAATACAATCAGTTTGCAATTCACACAATTAAATGTTTAAAAATTAAATCTGCTGAGCATATGTGGGTGTGTTTTTTTAAAAATCTGGAATCTGTAACAATTCAACAATTCTATGATTCAGTGAATTAAAGACTCCCACATACAACGAACATTTCAACTAACTAAAAGATTCATTGTGCACTATTGAGATATCCATATTTATAATAATTAACCTTAAAACTCCCAATTTAGTTTTTAAATTTCACATATTCCAAACCAAACAGATTATTTTTTGGGCACTTCCAGCTGGATCCCTACCACTTATCTCTGACAAGCTAAGTTATGGGCGGCATGGTGGCTAGCACTGCTGCCTCACAGCGCCAGAGACCCGGGTTCAATTCCCCACTCAGGCAACTGTTTGTGTGGAGTTTGCACATTCTCCCCGTGTCTGCATGGGTTTCCTCCGGGTGCTCCGGTTTCCTCCCATTCCAAAAATGTGCAGGTTAGATGAATTGGCCAGGCTAACTTGCCTGTAGTGTTAGGTGAAGGGGTAAATGTAGGGAAATGGGACTGGGTGAGTTGCTCTTCGGAGGGTCGGTGTGGATTTGTTGGGCCGAAGGGCCTGTTTCCACACTGTTAGTAATCTAGTCATTCACTCAATCTCTTAAAAGGGCAATGCAACCCATTAAACTGACAAAAGCTGTACGACTCAGTTTCTAAGTTCTAACAGACTCAGCAATCACATTAATACTGCTCCATAAAGATTTTTTAAAAATGAAAGCAGTCTAATCAGACCACATGGTTGCTTTCTCATTAGAGAGAGACAACTGTTGGTGTTTTAACCTGATAGTCATCACACCCCAGTCAAGGGGAAAGGTTGAGAAGGAGAATCCTTCATAGCAACTTCAGCAGGTGCAAGAATTGAATCCATATTGTTGGCCATCACACTGGATCGCAAACCAACTGCCCAGTCAACTGAGCTAACCAACCCCTGTGAAGATATATCTGTACACAAATAACAAAATAGAACGAGAAGCAATTTTAAACACCGAAATGAAAACCAGTCAACAAAAGATGGTAGACATAAAAACTGCTGCATTCACATACAGACAGGCTTTTTACAGTGTTTAACCTATTCCTTCTCCTTCACATCTTTTTAAAATTCAAGTCTAAGTGACCCTTTCCTTTGTCCATTTTCAGGAAATCATCCCCTCTGCTGGTGTTTCTCGACTCTCTAATGCAGATTTCTATATCAGCATGGGAAAGAGGAGCAGTTTAATCTACTCCCTCATCACACTGTACTGTACATCTACAGATGCATGCTGTACCATTGCTTGCATCACTGCTGAAGAAGGAGCTGATTTGGCACTCTTAATTATTAGTCATAGGCTGCAGCCCTGCAGTTAATTTTGGATCCGGTACAGTGGATGTTTGGAGATAAACAGACATAGACATAAACAAATGGACATAGCTGAAACTGAATTTGGGGTTGGCATTTGCGTAGTCACAAGTATCAGTGTGATTGGATATGCTGGGGCTGATGCAAAGAAGGCTGTGTGAGCTGGTGCAGCGGCAACAACATAAGCTGCTATTGGAACGCTCTGTAGGTTCAGGCATTGAACAGGATTAGCTCATTTCTCATTTTCCCAATTTTGACTGCATGAGTGTAGGAGGTTTCTACTCTTCCCATTCTTCTAATGTCATTTTGTCTTTTCTTTCCACATGCAGTGATAATTGCCATCTGATATGTTATTATTCCTTCTAACTCACTCATCTTCTCATGACAAAGAGAAGGGTCTGCTTTACGGAATCCATATACTTTTATTTTTAACACCCCCCTGTGTGCCCTAAATGACCAGTTATGCAATGTTTCTCTCACCGATTCTTCCAGTTACGTTTATAATAATTCATTTTTTTGGCAACTGTATACTGACTTTTTTCTGTTTTTTAATCTCTCAATGGTTTCATTACGCAACTTCATTTAAGAATTCGTTCAGTTATTTTAAGGTCTTGATCTTGGCATCTCTACTACTCTTTTTATTGCTTGACATCTATTGTTCTAAATCAAGAATTATTTTTCAAATATTTTTATTTGGAAACTATTTTTATTTATGTTAACAGCAATTTATAATTCAAAGATGACTTGATCAACTCTCTAACTGTCAAATTCATTAGGTTATAACTTATTGCATCATATGATGCATAATTCTTTGTATTAAACCTCAGGAGACTATAACTTTCGGAGTATGACTAAAGGAGCTTAGATCATTTTGCATTTTTTTTCACTCACCCAGTTAAAGGTTTCAAATTAATCTCTTCAAACTTTACAGTTTAAGCATTTATACTTAACAGAGATTCATTCAATGGGATATGTACATTCCTGGCTGGGCCAATATTTATTGTCCAGCCTTGAGAAATGATGTTAAACTACCTTCTTGAACTACCAAAATTCACTTTATGTAGGTGTCCCAAAATTAGGGATCTTCCTTCCATGAAACAAAATGCCTCAATTTTCACACAGATAAAATGCCCTAACTGAAAACTCTTAAAATCCAGGCAGATATCCTGGACTAACTATCTTCATTTTAGATCAACCAGAACCTAAAAGCTGATATGGGCCAATTGCTGCACTACCTCAGTTATCTTGGAACCTTGATGCACATACGTACAGCTTGGTGCTCAAGTCTTTATTTTACAGTCCCTTTTAGATTAACTTCCCTTCATTAGTAATTCCTGTTGAAATACAATTTGCTAATAATGTTTAATTTAATTGGATTATTCAATGTGTACATGATCTCTCATTCTAAGACAATGTATCTCATAATATTCATCTCATTTTAAATTGACTATTATATCATTCATTACTAAGTCTGAGTTCTTAATGCAAGGACATTTCTTGCTGATATGATTTAGCTTCAGGAGTCTTGTCTCTTTCAATCTCTCAGGCTGTTTGTTTCTCACAGTGCTTTTAAAAGTACAAAGTTATTCTGACATATTAGTAAAATTAATATAAATACAGTAATTCACCAATGAATATTAATTCAAATACAGTATAAACAAGGTGTTTCTAATGTTGTTCATAATTTAGTTTGCAAGTGTTTTGTGATGTTAAGTGTGGCACAATAAAACCTGGAGCATTGTTATTCACGAAAGTCATAGTCTCCTGAGGTTTAGTGCAAAGAATTATGCATCATATGATGCATTTTGGCCCAAGACTAGCAAAATATGTATGTTTTTAAAAGTTTTTAAAATGATTAGATTAAGTGAATTTTAACCCTAATCTAATATTCAAAATTACTTATAGAAGTGGCTTCTCTGGTTGTTTCCTGATTTCCACTAGATAAGTTGTAAATATCTTGTAGACAGTCTGGCAAGTTAACAAAAGCAGAAATTGCTGGAGAAACTCAGCAGATCTGGCAGCATCTGTGGGAAATAATGCAGAGTTAACGTTTTGAGCTTGGTGACTCTCCATCAGAATGGTTCTAATGAAGAATCACCGGACTCAGAAGATTAACTCTGTTTTCTCCCAAAAGATGCTGCCAGACCTGTTTAGTTTCTCTAGCAATTTCTGTTTTTGTTTCAGATCTCCAGCAATACTTCGTTTTATTTTAATGTTGCAGGTTACCTGCTGGATGCTTTAGTGTAAAGGTGCCTGTTTTACCTCACACAACAGGATTAACTAAATGTTGTTAGTTCATTTTTAACTTTCAATGTGCTGGTGGCTTTAACCTAAACAGACAAGACAAACACTATACTCATCACCATCTGCCGGTCAGGTTCCAATATATGGAACAAGAATGTCATGTTGCCTCTGTTGATGATAAAAGCATGGGTATCTTGACATTCCTGAGTAATTTTGCCACATAATTCCTCCACTTGGTATCATATACCTGCTATGCCAATGCAGCAGCTTTTATCCCTCTTCAGAAATTCCTATCCTCCCCCCAAATCAAAGGTTGCAGCAGTGAGAACAGCAGGAATGCTGCTGTAGGTGGCTCTGAAGGAAAATGGCAACAAGTAAGCAGAGAAGCATTAGTTCTATAGTCATGATTTGGAGATGCGGTGTTGGACTGGGGTGTACAAAGTTAAAAAATCACACAACACCAAGTTATAGTCCAACAGGTTTAATTGGAAGCACACTAAACCTGTTGGATGCTCCGAAAGCTAGTGTGCTTCCAATTAAACCTGTTGGACTGTAACCTGGTGTTGTGTGATTTTTAACTTGGTTCTATAGGTCATTGTGTCAAAGCTAACAATCAGAGTCCAAGTTCCAGTACCATGACAGTCAAGCTTCAGTTGATGGAGCTCGTCAATAAGTAATTTACAATACTGCCAGTATTGCCTTGATCCAAATCCTTGGCAAAGATATATCACAAATTATATTCTAAATCCAGAATGGGACACATGCACATTCATTCAAGACCATTCATTTGGAGTTGGCAGTACTGTACACAAAATCTTGTATTCAAATCTTAAAAAGCTCCTGGAAAATAAGGATTGCAGTACTGAGATCAAATCTATGCTGTGAGTAGGAAGGAGACAGCTACCTAACCATGTCATTCAGAACAGAGAGCAAACTCCGTGTCTCTGACCAACCACTGCCCGTCCAGGTATCTGAGTTACTCCATAAACATATATTTTTCTATCATAGTCTGGAGCGATGGATAATGTTAGTCTCCAATTTCTATGTATTAGATCACTGATCAGCAACATCTCCAGCTCTTACCACCTGCCTTTGGGATATGACTTAAGCATAGACAAATGGATTTTCAACCTGTTTGTTCAAAACACACGTTCCATGGCCTTCAAATCCAGAGCCTTGAATGCAGACCTTTTGGTTCAGAGGATTAGGCTCTAGAACTGTACTATATATATCCTCCACAGTCTATTAGCTAATGTGAGAGTCTTGGGCAAGTAAGAGCTCCTCCAGTTCACAAATCGTACATCAAAAAATAGATCTAATGTATACTTATTTCCTCATACTGAAAGTTCTTTTTGCAATATAATATTCTGGATACTGTCTTAGAAGCCACTTCCGAGAATGTCAAGTTTTTCTGTACAATGAAATCGATTGTTTAACATTATTCTGTGCACTTGTATAGTCCAGATTTGTTACATGCATCACACACACACATAGATGTGCAATAGAAAGCAATCCTTAGGAATACTAACTTGAAGAGAGACCTTCAGTGTCCATCCCAAATGGAGCCTTTGAGAAAAATATGACTAGAAGCTGAATACGGAAATCAAAACGTATGATACAGATATTTGCATGCCCTGTTGGTTAAGATTTTGCTGTGAATGGCAAACACCACTACTGATTGTACACCTGCTAATAGCTTTTGTTTTAAACTTTGCATAACAAGTCATTGCCAGCAGGACATCTGGGTTGTGAGACTCATTCTGTCGGGTGACAATGGGACATGATAATCTGGAGGAATTTTATACAGTGTGCAAATTAGAATAGTGAATTTAATGTCACATCGGTTCAACAAAGAAGAAAAGGAAGATTGGACCAAGAGAGAGAAATCAAAGGGACAAAAAATGTATTTTTTAAAATTTCCAACTACAATTAAAACTCAGATTACAATGGGATTGTGATCCAGATGGGCCAATGGGCTGAGAAGTGGCAGATGGAGTTTAATTCAGATAAATGTGAGGTGCTGCATTTTGGGAAAGCAAATCTTAGCAGGACTTATACACTTAATGGTAAGGTCCTAGGGAGTGTTGCTGAACCGAGACCTTGGAGTGCAGGTTCATAGCTCCTTGAAAGGGAAGCCACAGTAGATAGAATAGTGAAGAAGGCATTTGGTATGCTTTCCTTTATTGGTCAGAGTATTGAGTACAGGAGTTGGGAGGTCATGTTGCGGCTGCACAGGACATTGGTTAGGCCACTGTTGGAATATTGCATGTAATTCTGGTCTCCTTCCTATCGGAAAGATGTTGTGAAACTTGAAAGAGTTCAGAAAAGATTTACAAGGATGTTGCTAGGGTTGGAGGATTTGAGCTATAGGGAGAGATTGAATAGGCTAGGACTGTTTTCCCTGGAGCGTCGGAGGCTGATGGGTGACCTTATAGAGGTTTATAAAATCATGAGGGTCATGGATAGGATAAATAGATAACGTATTTTCCCTGGGGTTGGGGAGTCCAGAACTAGAGGGCATAGGTTTAGGGTGAGAGGGGAAAGATATAAAAGAGACCTAAGGGGCAAATTTTTCACTCAGAGGGTGGTACGTGTATGGAATGATCTGCCAGAGGATGTGGTGGAGGCTAGTACAATTGCAACATTTAGGAGGCATTTGGATGGGCATATGAATAGGAAGGGTTTGGAGGGATATCGGCCAGTTGCTGGCAGATGGAACTAGATTCGGTTGGGATATCTAGTTGGCATGAACGGGTTGGACTGAAGGGTCTGTTTCCGTACTGTACATCTCTATGCCTCGAAATACTGATGGAATGATAATTCCATTAGAGTTCATTTCAGAGTCAGTGAAATTGTCTGGCAACCCAGAATATTGTTAAAGAGGCTGATAATATTAGATCAAATGGGGAGGCAAATAAAGTTGCCAGAAAATTATAAGCCTGAGAATTTGGGAAATTTTAAAATCAGGAAAGGAGGACCAAGAAACTGATCAAGAAAGAGAGAGTAGGATACGAATGTGAGATAGCAAAAAAATATGAAAATAGTTTTTGCTTGTAAAAATAAAAAAAATTTTTAGAAGTCCATTATAGGCAGAGACAGGAGAGTACATAATAGGACAAGGAAAAATGCCAGAGAATCTAAATAAGTGTTTTGTGTCCTGTTTACAAAAGAAAGCACAATAAATCTCCCTAAAATACTTAAGATTCAAGGGTCTAGTGAGAGCGTAAACTAAAAAAAAATGTTTAGTAAAGAAGTAGTATTTGAGAAATTGATGATTCTGAAAGTTGGCAATTCCCAAGGTCGTAATGACCTTCATCCTAGAGATACCAACAGAACTAATGGATGCAATGATGTATAGCTTTCATAATGATGTCAATTTTATAATATCATCTGCAGATTGGAAGTTCACAAATGTAACCCCACCATTTATTAAAGCAGGAAGAGAGAAAACAGGGACCGACAGTCCTGATATTAGCATTATGGAAAATATGAGAATTTTTTTAAAAAGTCGTTTATGGAATGTGGATATCACTGACTAGGTCAATATTTGTTGTTTATCCTTTATTGCCCTGGAATGCTGTGACTTGCTCAACCATTTCAGAGAGCAGTTAAGAGTGAAGTCTATTATTGTGGGTCTGGCATTATGTATTGGCCAGACCAGGTATGACAGCAGATTTATCTCACTAAAAAAAATAAGTGATCCAGATGGATTTTTACAACAATGAAAATGGCCATCATTAGGCTTTATGTTCCATGTTTTTGAATTCAAATTTCACCATCTGCCATGTTAGGATTCAAACACATGTGTCCAGATCATTAGAACCTGGAATTCTGAATTACTAGTTCAATAACATTACCACTACATCACTGTCATGCCTATTGCAATCCATTATAAAGGATGTGATTACTGGATATTTAGAAAAGAATTGTCTGGTTGCACAGTGTCAACATGGATTTATGAGGAGGAAATCATGTTTGACAAATGCGGTAGAGCATTTCGATTGTGTTAATAACAGAGTCAATAAGATGGAACCTGTGGATGTGGTCTATTTGGATTTTCAGAAGGTATTTAATAAAGTTGTATACAGGTGGTTAGTAATCAAAACTAATGCACATGGTATTGCAGAGAATATTGTTAGCATGGCTTGAGGATTGATTAACAAGCTGAAAGCAGAGAGTAGGATTTTTTTTAATTCATAGTGGGACTGAGGTATTGCTGGCAGGGTCTTTCTCATGATAACAGACTTTTACCAATTGAATAGTACAAGGATCCATCATCGGGCTGCAGCTTTTTTCAAATCAGTATTAAAGACTTCCTTGTTAGTAGCACTTTTTCATGAATGTTTCACTTTTTATTTATTTCCATTTATGATCCCAAAATATCTTTTCTAATTTCATGAATGCGCCTGTCTTTGAGAGTTATTGGATGAGTTTGTTTCTGATCCAATTTGTTGTTTTCCATTGAGGCATTATGCCCCCTTTCTTGCAGATCTAGCTGCAGCACAATCAGGATAGGAAGTACTGAAGAGAATGATGAGGGTTAAGCCACCTGAATTGATTTGTTATTGTCATCTTTCACAGCATTGTACAGAAAGAGTCATAGAGTCATACAGCACAGAAACAGGCCCTATGGTCCAACCAGTCCATGCTGACCATAATTCCAAATTAAAGTAGTCCCATCCATCTGTGCTTGGCCCATATCCCTCTAAACATTTCTTAGTCATGTACTTACCTAAATGTCTTTTAAACGTAACTGTACCCACATCCACCCCTTACTCGGAAAGTTCATTTCTCACTGTGTAAAAGAAATTTTCCTTCATGTCTTTCTTAGATCTTTCTCCTCTCACCTTAAAAACATGCTCTCTAGTCTTGAAATTCCACACCGCACCTGCCATTCACTTTCACCCCTCATGATTTTATAAACACTCTAATAGAATTAGAATCTGTGTTTCAACCAAACAAGCTTTTCAGACTCCTACTCTCACTGTAGTCTGCATTGATCAGGTGATTCTGTTCTTTATATACTCACGCTAGGTAATTTCATTGCATTGGCATTGCAAAGGCAGGAAACTCACAGCTGCTATATCACTGACTCATTTGCATTCACCCAAGTGAGATCAGTGAGTACACACAGTAGTGGAAATGATTAAATGCAGAAAGGAGGACATGGAAAACAGTTTCGTTTTGCAAATTGAGCCCGAATGATCATCCTGCAAAAACAAATTCCTACATGAGAAATAGTGAGGAAATTCACCTTTAATATACATTATTAGATTAGATTACTTACAGTGTGGAAACAGGCCTGTCAGCCCAACAAGTCCACACCGACCCTCCAAAAAGCAACCCACCCAGACCTATTCCCCTAACACTACGGGCAATTTAGCATGGCCAATTCACCTAACCTGCAAATTTTTGGAGTGTGGGAGGAAACCCATGCAGACACGGGGAGAATGTGCAAACTCCACACAGATAGTTGCCTGAGGCAGGAATTGAACCCGGGTCTCTAGCGCTGTGAGGCAGCAGTGCTAACTGCTGTGCCACTGTGCCACCCTAATCATTCATATCTCAAGTTTATGCAGATAATATATGTTGAGATCTTCTAATTTTAAGTGCTTTGCTGCTCACTGTGTGCTTTTATCCCTAGGTCATTATCTTCCAAACGTGCACAAGTCAAAGATTATTCAACTTTTATCAATTAGTGAATGTAAAAGTTTTATCGCGTGAAAAATCTAATGAAGATTTATTCATGCTCCTTTAAGACTTACACTGCAATCAATTTTGCCATTTCCTTTAAGAAAACGTTTCTTAATAACATCAAAATCCATCAGGCATTACATGAGAACATAGGACTATATCAAGTGAATGTATCAGCCTAAGCCAGTATAAGATATTTTAAACTCTTTTGTCATTGTGATTTAAGTAACACATAGTTAAGCCATTTTTAAAAAAATCAATTGAGCTAATCTGTTTACGTACCACATAATATAACCTGGATAGAGTCGTGACAAACACCGGAACTTATATTTACCATGAACTACAGCTAATTATAGTAAATCTATACTAATATTACATCATATAAGATAACTAAGCTGACCCAGTATAATGTTTGTATTAAAAATACAAATAGTTCACAGAGAGATATTGATAGGTTATGTAAGTTGGCAAGAGGTTGGTGACTGGAGTATCATGCGGAAAAATGTCAAATTGTTCATTTGGAAGAGAGAACAAAAGAACATAATATTAAAATAGAGAAAAATACAGAAGACTGCAACATAAAGGACTTGGGGATACTTAGAGAGTCCTACAGCATGGAAACAGGCCCTTTGGCCCAAACTAGTCCATGCCAACCAAAATGTCCGTTCACACTAATCCCATTTCCCGGCACTTGGCCCATATCCTCCTAATCCTTTCTTATCCATGTATTTGTTCAAATGCCTTTTAAATGTTATTAATGTACCCAACTCAACCACTTCTGCTGGCAGTTCATTCCATGTGCGTAACACCTTTTGTGTAAAAAACTTGCCCCTCAGGTTTCCTTTATTCTTTCCTCTCTAACCGATGCACTCTAGTCCTTGATTCCCCAAACTTGGGAAAAAGACTGAGTGGATTCACCCTATCCATGCCTCTCTTAATCTTTTACACCTCTATAAGGTCCCCCTCTGTCTCCTATGCTCTAAAGAAAAATGTTCCTCCATATAACTCAGACCATTTAGTCCAGGCAACATCCTTGTGAATTTCTTCTGCACTCTTCCCAGTTTAATAACATTCTTCCAATAACAAGGTGACCAAAACTGAACACACTACTCCAAGTGTGGCCTCACCAACATCCTGTACAACTACAACATAATTTCCCAACTCCTATACTCAATGCCCCGACTGATGAAGGCCAGTGTGCCAAAAGCCTTCTTCACTGCCCGATGCTCCCGATGCGGTCTCCTCTACATTGGGGAGATTGGGCGCTTCCTAGCAGAGCGCTTTAGGAAACATCTCCGAGACACCCGCACCAATCAACCAAACCGCCCCGTGGCCCAACATTTCAACTCCCCCTCCCACTCTGCCGAGAACATGGAGGTCCTGGGCCTCCTTCACCGCCGCTCCCTCACCACCAGACGCCTGGAGGAAGAACGCCTCATCTTCCGCCTCGGAACACTTCAACCCCAGGACATCAATATGGACTTCAACAGCTTCCTCATTTCCCTTTCCCCCACCTCATCCTAGTTTCAAACTTCCAGTCCCCTTGACTTGTCCGGACTTGTCCAACCTGCCTAGCTCCTTTTCCACCTATCCACTCCACCCTCTCCTCCCTGACCTATCACCTTCATCTCCTCCCCCACTCACCCATTGTACTCTATGCTACTCTCTCCCCAACCCCACCCTCCCCTAGCTTATCTCTCCACGCTTCAGGCTCTCTGCCTTTATTCCTGATGAAGGGCTTTTGCCCGAAACGTCGATTTTGCTGAAGCTCCTCGATGCTGCCTGAATTGCTGTGCTCTTCCAGCACCATTGATCCAGAATCTGGTTTCCAGCATCTGCAGTCATTGTTTTTACCTTCTTCACTGCCCTGTCTACCTGTGACTCCACTTTCAGGGAACAGTAAACCTGAACTCCAAGATCCCCCGATCCATCACACTCCTTAGCACCTTACCATTCACCATGAACTCTGACCTTGATTTGACTTTCCAAAATGCAAGACCTCACAATTATCTATATTAAACTCCATTTGCCATTTCTTGGTCCACTTCCCCAGCTGATCATAGTCCTGCTGCAAATTCTGATAACATCATCAAACTTACTAATCATGCCTTGTACATTCTCACCCAAATCATTAATAAAGATAACAAATAGTAATGGGCCCAGCACCGATCTCTGAGGCACGCCACTAGTCACAGGCCTCCAGTCCAACAAGTATTCTTGTACAATTACCCTCTGCTTCCTGCCATCAATTTTAGATTAGATTAGATTACTTACAGTGTGGAAACAGGCCCTTCGGCCCAACAAGTCCACACCGACCCTCCGAAGAGCAACCCACCCAGACCCATTCCCCTACATTTACTCCTTCACCTAACACTATGGGCAATTTAGTATGGCCAATTCACATAACCTGCATATTTTTGGACTGTGGGAGGAAATCGGAGCATCTGGAGGAAACCCACACAGACACGGGGAGAATGTGCAAACTCCACACAGACAGCCTGAGGTGGGAATTGAACCCGGGTCTCTGGCACTATGAGGCAGCAGTGCTAACCGCTGAGCCACCGTGCCACCATCAAGCCAAATTTGTATTCAATTTGCCAGCTCACCCTGGATTCCATGTGATCTAACCTTCCAGAGCAGCCTACCATGTCGAATCTTACCAAAGGCCTTACCGAAATCCATATAGACTACATCTACCACCCTGCCCTCATCAACCTTCCTGATCACTTCATCAAACAACTTTAAATAACACTGATTTTGGTTTTTAATAACACTGATTTCGTTAACCAACTAACTTGTTTTGAAAGCACTATGCTTCAGTGATAATGCTTGGGCAGATAATTCCCTATTGTAACCATTCTTGGCAAAGAGATTAGTTTTAATTATGAACCAAATCTAAAATAATGTTAAATGAGGGTAGTTGTTACCATCTCATTGACAAGTGACATCACACCTTAAATGATAATCAATGTTCGATATAACATTTTTATTCTTCCCTAGATACTGCGTAACCTTTGTGTATTTATAGCATTTTCTGTGTTTTCTTCTTTTAGATATTGTGTGTTCTGCAGTATTTTGCTTTCAATCATAAATACTGTGTCTATTGTGGTTACTAAGAAACAAGGAAAGTTGTGCAAAGTCAAAAGACTGATCTCTTGTGTACAATGTTAAAAATCACATGACACCAGGTTATAGTCCAACAGGTTTAATTGGAAACACTAGCTTTCGGAGTGCTGCTCCTTCATCAGGTGTTTGTGGAGGACACAATTGTAAGACACAGAATTTATAGCAAAAGTTTACAGTGTGATGTAACTGAAATTATACATTGAAAAATACCTTGATTATTTGTTAAGTCTCTCATCTGTTACAATGACCATGTTAGTTTCACAGAATTAGACCCCTTTACACTCACAACCCCCCCCCCGCCCCCCCACACACACTCACACAGACTTAGACCCCTTTACACTCACACACACATATACACTCTCTCTCACAGACACTCACAACCCCCCACCTCAGACACACACACACACAGGCACTCCTACAGACACACATACTCCCACACTCACCCATGCACCCTCTCACAGACTTAGACCCCTTTACATTCAAACACACACATATACACTCTCTCTCACAGACAGTCACAATCCCCATCCCAGACACACACACACACAAACAAACCACATTTTAGATTAGAATCAGTTTAAACATTTTGGCACAGACAACAGAACACAGTGGCCAACACCTTCAACATATTACCAAGACTGACGCCAATTGTTAAAGTTAACCTGAGAATGTAACTTTTTAAAAAGGTTTTGTGATTTACATATGAAAGAAGTGAAACTAACATGGTCATTCTAACAGATGAGAGACTTAACAAACAATCAAGGTATTTTTCAATGTATAATTTCAGTTACATCAAACTGTAAACTTTTGCTATAAATTCTGCGTCTTACAGTTGTGTCCTCCACAAACACATGATAGAGCAGCGCTCAAAAAGCTAGTGCTTCCAATTAAACCTGTTGTACTATAATCTGGTGTCATGTGATTTTTAACTTTATACACCCCAGTCCAACACCGGCGTATACAAATCATGATTTCTTGTGTGAAAGGTTTGAATTGTGAGGAAGAATTAGAAAGACTTGAGCTTATTAGCCTGGTTAATATGCATCTAGAAGTATGTAAAATGTTTATGCAGTAAATTAGTAAATCCAGAATATTACTTTAAATTGCCCACACATCCAATGTTCCATGTTATACTGTGCAGTTGTGCAAAAATTTCAAAAACATATTGCAGGGTTTAGTCTGGGACAAATAAAGCCTTGTGTGGCCATGCAAAATAAAAATGTAAAGCCACAATACGCTAAAAAGCAGCCATGCACCACAATTAAAATTTAAAGTGAAAAGACTCCACATGTTTTCTTGAAGTTCTTATGTATAAATCTCCAGGGAGGGGAGGTTTACTCAGTTGTTTTATCCACGTGGACGAATGTCCAGCTAATACTCTTCATTTGCATTTGAAAGAAGGTACCAGACAGAAAGTGGCATTTGCGGCTCTTAATTTCAGCCTTCAGGAGAAACTTAGACTGAAAATATGAACTAACTAGGTGTTACATTGTACTATTTCTGAGTTGTAACTTCTAACAAGCTTCTTCAAGGGGAAACATGGGAGTGCGACAACAGACAAATCTTATCACACATAAAGGAAATGGGATGATACTCAAGTGCTCTATCAGTGAACTTGTGAATGAAACACAGAAAGCTAGCACAGAAGTGCAGCAGGTAATCAGGAAGGCTAATGGAATGTTGGCCCTTATTTCAAGGGGTTGGAATATCAGAGTAGGGACATCTTACTGCAACTGTACAAGGTGCTGGTGAAACCACATCTGAAGTACTATGAAATGTTTTGGAACCCTTATATAAGGAAAGATTTCATTGGACGCTGTTCAGAGAACATTCACTAGGATAATCCCAGATATGGACCAGTTGTCACATTAGTAAACGTTAAACAGGTGAGCACTCTATTCTTTGGCATTTATAAGAATGAGAGGTGATCACATTGAAATGGAAAAGATTCTTAAGTAGTTTGACAGAATAAATGCGAAGAGGATGTTTCTCCTCATGGGACAGTCAGGGACCAGAGGACATAGTCTCAGAATAAAGGGAGGCCAATTTAAGACTGAGATAAGGATGAAGTTCTTGCTAAAGGGAGCTGCAGGGGCAGATTCTTTGTGTATATTTAAAACTGAAATAAATGGATTAATGATCAGTAGAGGAATCGAGGGTTACGGCGAAAGGGCAAGAAAGTGGAATTGAGGATTGTCAGATCAGACATGATCCGACTGAATGAGAGCACAGGCTTGAGAGGTTGAATGGTCTACTCTTATTCTTGTTTCTTATTGTGTTTTATTTTGTTCACGTATATATCACTGACAAAGTGGTGAACCTTGTTCTTGAACCATTCCAGGTCGATATAGACTCTTAGATTAGTAACTTATATCATTTATAAAATATTAAAGTTGAAGAAGTAATCAATTTAATCCAATGAATCTTTATTTTGTTTTTATTTGTAGAATGCACACCATTAGCAAGGTGAGCATTTGTTGTCCTTAATTACCTTTAAACTGAGTAGCTTGCAAGGACAGTTCGGAGGATGGTTAAGGTTAAACCACGTTGCTGTAGTCAGCATATGAGGACAATATACTTCCTTAAAGATGTTAGTGAAGCAGGTAGGCCTTTATGACCATTGATATTAGTTTCATGGTCACTATCATTAAGACTAGCTTTTTATTCCAGATTTATCAACTGAATTTAAATTCCACTCAGATTTGTGAGCATTAGCCCTAGTCTTTAGATTACTAGTACAGTAAAATTCCTATCGTGCCGATATCACCCTCCAGCATACACTGATGCTTTTGCATAAAACATTTAATCTAAACCCATTTTCCAGTTTGTTCCCCGTGGCTTTTAATAACACTGTTTTCGTTAATCACCTAATTTGTTTTGAAAGCACTGTGTTTCAGTGATAGCTTTGGCAGATAATTCTTCACTGTAACCATTCATTGGCAAAGATTTTGGCTTTAATTATGAACCAAATTAAAAATAACATTAAACAAGGGTACTTGATATCATCCCATTGATCACTGAGATTGCACCTTAACTAATGTCAATGCTGGATATAACAGTTTTATTTGCCCCAGGTACTGTCTGACCTTTGTGTATTTACAGCATTTTCTGTTTTTTTCTTTTTAATGTTCTGTGTTCTGCAATATTTTGCTTTCAATCTTAAATACTATGTCCATTGTGGTCACTAAGAAGCAAGGAAAGTTGTGCAGGGAAGTCAAAAGACTGATCTCTTGTGTTCAAGGTTTGAATTGTGAGGAAGAGTTGAAAAGACTTGAGCTTTTTAGTTTGGATAATGTGCATCGAAGAGGCATACAAGATGTTTATTTTGTAGAATAGTAAATCCAGAATATTACTTTAAATTGCCCCACATCCAATGTTCTCTACTATCCTGTGCAGTTCTGCAGAAGTTTCAAAACTATATTGCAGGGTTTACTTTGGGACAAATAAAGCCTTGTGTGGCCACACAAAGTAAAAATGTAAAACCACAATATGCTAAAAAGCAGCAATGCACCATAATTAAATTTTAAAGTGAAATGACTCCACATATTTTCTTAAAGTTCTTATGTATGAATCTCAAATGAGGGCAATATCATTCTATTCCTGATGAAGGGCTCAGTTGTTATATCCCCATGGACACATGTCCAGCTAAAACTGTTCACTTGCATTTGAAGAATGATTGGTTCAACAAGGTTCCAGACAGAAACTGGCATTTGCGGCTCTGTATTCCAGCCCTCAGGAGAAACTTAGATTGAAAATATGAACTAACTAGGTATACATTATACCATTTCTGAGTTGTAATTCCTAAGAAGCTACTTGAAGTGGAAACGTGCGAGTGTGACAACAGACAAATCTTACCACACATAGAGGGAATGGAATGATACTGAGGTGCTTTATCAAAGCGTTTGAAAGGTTGAAATCACTACAATAAATACTAACAAGCTCCAGTGTAACTCATTGCTTATGTTACATCCAGACCCCAAGCAAAGTTTTGCAAGTTATTAAGCTTCCAAGCAAAGAAAGATTAACTTTTCATTTATTATGCCCCCTTCATTGGTTGCAACAAAGTTAGTTTGAAAGGGATCATTCCCTTGTGGATGCCTTTCTCCCAGACTATATGAATTTTTGTTTTACAAGAAATCAAATAATATGTTTTTGTTTAGTTAACAAAAGAGTCAGTCTATTAGTTTCTAAACATAAAAAGAAACGGTGATGAAACACACATACACACAGTTTAAGAATAACAAGTGAATCCAAAAAAGAAACAAGTTAAAAGATATATGGATCAGTCTATCTGGGTAGTTCATGAAAAGTAGATTGTGGAATTTTAATAATTCAATAGTGAATTTTGGGATTTTTGTAAGTTGGTTGAAATCCTTTTGGTCCTGTTTCCTCTAGACAATGGTTGGCTAGCAACACTCAGAGCTGAAAATGTGTTGCTGGAAAAGCGCAGCAGGTCAGGCAGCATCCAGGGAACAGGAGAATCGACGTTTCCGGCATAAGCCCTTCCTCAGGAACACTCAGAACCAGAAATTCCTTCTTATTTTGTTTCCTTCTGACTAGCTTTTTGGCTAATTAACTACTAGTACTCAGAGTGACAGAACCCTTTTATCAGCATTATTGGGTGGTGTTTCAACTGTTACCTTCACAACACATTAGCACTCATATCCAAGCTAATCTGAACCTACATGAACCTTAAGGTCATTAGAACGCATCCTTCCACTAACACACACAGAGTACAGGTGCAGGCATTTTTAACCCCCTTTTTGTGTAACCTTGGAAGGGCAAAATCCAACAATTTCTGTAAGAGATGTATTTCTGCTGAGAGAAGGGAACAAGATAGTCAGCCATATTGGTATCTCCTCCTCTTAAGTCTCGTTTCTCTGTTGGAAGTTTCCCCTGACACCCTACAGGACGTTGTCACACAGCAAATGAATTTACATCCATAGTCTTTGTTCTTAGTAATAATATTCATTTTAAAATACACATCTCAAAACTAAAAGTTATATTTTATATTTTGGGATTATGATTTATTTTCATGAAACCTAAACCTTGTGAAAGTAATACAATACAGGGTTTCAACTTTACTCTGTGGAGGTAAAGTTATTAATCAAGACATTCCATGTGTTTCATCACGATTGAACATAACACATTTGCATAACGTATTACAAAGTGATTCATGCACCATCAGCTACAATGAAGTGCTTTATTCAAAATCATAAATGTGTTATAATTTTGAAATTTTCCACCAAATTTGTTGACAATCAAGTTGCTCTTTCCCTGAGGATTTGCTTTTTATCACAGTAGCATATAAAGGTCTTTATGAGCTAGAAATGCTAAGTATAGCTTGGTATTTCATGTGCTGATATTTATGTACGCATCAGAACTGTCACAGTCTCTATGCAGTTTGTCAAAAATACAGACATTTCAAACTTCTTGGATTATTTATACATTAGTTCAAGGTGGAATGATTAAAGACAAAATTTATATCAAACTGTTCAACTTTAACACACTTACTGCTACAAAGAAAGTATAATATAAGAATATTGTCCCCTGTCCATGATGTTATCATATACGAGATACATAATTTTACAGTTTTATATCAAACCTTAAATAGATAAAGTATCGTGGCAATAGAAATGTAAAATGTTGCACATCAACACTAATACATCTCTGAGTGTAGTCTTGTAGCTTCACTCCCTGTTTTCAATCCACATTGAAAGAGACATGCTTCTTGTGTGTTTTTTTTCAATTTGTGGCATTTGGCACTGTGGCTTGATCTCAAATCAAATCGACTTGTAAAGACCGATAAGGATCATTGTTTGCCATCTGCTTTCAGACCACAATACGTTATTGCTTGTGAACCCTGTGAAAGGGGTCTCTGAGTTCTAATTTTTCAAGAAATCAACAAAAGTCAGAGACAAATCTAACCCTATTCTCTCAATAAGATCTCATTTAACCATCCAAAGAGAATAAAGATACCTCAGGCTCACAGGACAATCTAAAAATGTTTTTTGAAACATTCTGTCAGAGCTGGAGAGAAAGATATGGGTGATTTAGCAGAGCATGGTACGGAATTGCTTTGCTTATTAAACATCAATGAAAAGTCATGCAATTTGGGTATAGCACATCACTGCTAAAATGTGCATTAAAACTGAAAGCTACTCTCTCTCAGCAGCTTTGACATTTTATAAATCTGTGCAGTTCTTTACTTAAAAATGTGATTTCTGAATTAATTCATACTGGTCACATATCACACAGAGTTGACTCTTATGAATATAAAATACAAACAGCCTACTCAACAACAGCAATTCCCCACTATCTGCTGGCAACTTATGGAATCATTTTGGACAGCTTCGAGCAGATTGCCCTGTCACAAACCACTTCTAGTCAGGCCATTTAATTATTCTAGTAAACAAAGTGCTGAAGCTCAAATATTCAGTCGATGAATGTGTGTAAATAACTCATTGCACAGAAATTTACCGCTGAAGATATTGTTTCAGAGTATGGTCAATATAAGCTAAACTTACATGAGGAATGAGTTGTGCACTCTTGCAGGTCCCAGAGAAAAAGAAAGTATTTTAGTGATGGATGCTCACAAAAAGAAGCTAATGTACCTTATTTGTTGATCACAAAATGGGGAACGTATATTGCACAAGAATTGCTGAGGATGATTGGGAGGTGGCTTCATTGTATTCATCATAAAAGTGAAAAGAACATGAAAGAGATATCAAACGAAAATTGATATAATCTGCAAATTTACTAACTATTCCTCCTATATGTGAATGTAGCAGGTATGGTTAGCAAATTTGCAGATGACACCAAAATTAGTGGTGTCGTGGGCAGTGGAGAACACTATCTCCGAATACAAGAGGACTATGATCAGATAGGCTGATTGGCTGAGGAGCCAAAGAGTGACAGATGGAGTTTGATTTAGATAAATATGAGGCATTTCGATAAGGCAATTCAGGGCAGGTCCTATAAGCTTAATGGTAGGGGAGTGTTGCCAAACAAAGAGACCTTGGGGTGCAGCACATAGTTCATTGATGGTGAAGCTACAGGTAGATAGAATAGTGAAGAAGGTGTTCAGTATGCTTATCTTTATTGGTCAGGGCATTGAGTATGGTAGTTGGTCGGTCATGTTGCAGCTGTACAGGACATTGGTTAGGCCACTTTTGGAATACTGCGTTCAATTCTGATCCCTCTGCTATAGGAATGATGTTGTTAAACTTGAAAGGGTTCAGAAAAGATTTACAAGATATTGCCAGGGTTGGAAGGTTTGAACTATACGGAGAGGCCGAATAGGCTGGCATTATTATCCCTGGAACGCCAGATGCTAAGGGAAGACCTTGTAGAGTATTATAAAATCATGAGAGCCATTGATAAGGTGAATAGACAAGCTCTTTTTCCCAGGATAGGTGAGTCCAAAACTACAGGCCATAGGTTTAAGGTGAAAGGGATAAAATTTAAAAGAGACCTGAGTGGTAACTTTTTCATACAGAGGTTGGTGTGTACATAGAATGAGCTGCCAGAGGAAGTGGTGGAGGCTGGTACAATTGCAACATTTAAGAGGCACCTGGATGGGTATATGAATAGGAAGCGGTCAGAGGCAAATGAGCCAAATGCTGGCAAATGGAACTAGATTCATTTCGGACATCTGGCCGGCGTGGATGAGTTGGACCGAAGGATTTGTTTCTGTGCCGTACAACTCTCTGACTCTATGAAATGCAATTGACAACTCATTACATGCCCCACTGCCATTTTAAATGTGAATCAATTTTATAGACGTTTTTCGTTCTTTGTAAGTATAGCATTTGATTCACACGTTGGATATGTCTTCAAACCAGATATCTAAACAGACTTTCTAAACTATATTGTATCTATAAAATATATTTATTTTTCCACACGTTAAACTCTGACTAATATGGGGGGTAATTATTGATTTGGTTTCTTCTCAGTTTCTCAAAAGTGAACCCCAGACACTTATTCTGTGGATTCTGGTACCGTAGCAATTATAGGTTCACAACTTTATGTCCTTTTAAACATATCTAGTATAAAAGTTTTGATGATTTCAAAACAAAAAAAAATCATGATTTGGGATTTTATTTTAAATAATGGAATTATTGATGTTTTGGTAAGGTTCATTCTGAATGGAGTTTCTCTGCTAATATCAAAGTGTTGTTGTGACTTTGATCCTCCCCCTTATCATTAGCTATGTGTGAAGTCAACTGTGACGTAATACTGATTTGTCATTAACAATACAATGTTGTGCCAGTAACACTGTTATTTAGGGTTGCACATTACTTCAGGCAGGGAGCATGGAATTATCAACTCTTTTGGCCATAATTTCTTTTTTCCCTTCCCTGTGCTCTATTGCTCAAAAGAAGCTGTTGGAATATAGTATTCCTAACCCTAGCTTCATTGTTTTTCTAAGATGGCTAACTGGCAGATGAGAGACTATCACCAATATGTGAAATTGTCATACATGTTTGAATTAGAATAGAGATACAAAGCTCTTGATGTTGAATCAGTTGCCTGGTTTTGGTAACTTTAATTAAATTTATTTTGAGTGTATACAACTTCAATTATTCCACACAGGCTTACTGGAATTTGCCTCAATCTGTGGTCAGGTTACTGCTGCAACAGTTTTAGCTCCATTCTTTAAAAAAAAACAATGTTTTACTTGAGGAAAGGTATCTGGTATAGCAATCAAAAGTTTGATAGTCCATATGTATCACTGTTGTAACATCTCCCAACCATTAAGAACAAATATAAACTACATTTTACCTTTTTGTTTGCAATGAATATCCCATAACAAGATAATATGAAATAACAATATAATGATTGGGAGGACAACACCTGCATATTCCATGTTCACTATTTTTGTATTGATCTGTCTTCAAAAGCTGCTGCCATATTTATTCCATGGGCTGTGCCATCCACCCATGTTTTAACTCTTCATTGCGCACTTCTGTAATCCACATACGGAATTAAGTCTTTTATAAATTAAATCTCTAGGCAATTAGTGATGTAAATATAAAATTTGCCTCTTGTAAGAGATTTGACTTGCAACTTCCTCCTCTCTTCCATTTAATTGGCAACAAACTGATTTGACTGGTTGGGTTTTGAGTTTTTGGTTCTGTTCCTTGGATCTCCCAGTGGGGAATTTGTTTTTAGCACAGTGGTATGCTTTTGGTGGCCTCCATTCGTGATGTCTGCTATAGAGTGTATTGTCTTTCCTTTTTCTGGGGTAAGGATTCTCCCCTAACCTGACCCACTTTTCATAGAACACTACTGTCATCAGATTGATGTTCAGAAACATAAGCCTCTCCTAAATGAGGCTTCACCTTCACTTTCTCTTGGCCTATCCAATAATTCCTCTGGTGTCCTGTAACTTTACAATGAAGGTATTTATTAAACTGTGCTCTGGATCTGGCCAGTTATCTTTTGTCACTTTCCCAAACCCTTTCTTTTTATGGCTACTGGCCTTTCTGATATTGCTGGCTATTCTTCACACTTCAAAGTTTAAGTTAGCCACTCCAGGTGTCACATGTTTTATTGATAGTTCAGACCTCTAAACCTCTTTTGAATCCCAGCCACTTCCTGCTAAGTTAATTCAAATGACCCTACTAAGCCATTCCAAACCTCATGCATTTTATTGCCCCCTGTGTGGTGGCTCAACTCTTTTTTGTCTCAGATTATTTCATACTTTCCATTCTCTGATCTGCTTCTTTCTGATTGAGGGATATATTTTGCTACCCAACAAATTGTTCCCCAATAAGATACTAAAACAATTGTTGGATCCCAAATGGAGTATTGTTCAGTTATGTGCATAAACTTTAGGAAGGGTGTAAACACATTCAGAGCACAGGAAAAGTTTGGAAATGGCTCCAGGATGAGAACCTTCAGTTCCAGTGATGAATTGGAGATGTTGGAACTATTTCCCTTGGAGTGGAGAAGTGTGACAAGATGTGTTTTTAAAAGGGATTTATTCTGTCCTGTTTAGCTTGAAGAGGGGTGACGTAAACCTGGTGCCTGGTCCATGGAAAGCAGAATAAATAGCTTTGGGCTTTTTTATAAAAGTAGACAAAGGAAGTATAAGTGGCTGCTCACACAGGCTCTCACAGACTCTATTTTTGTTTTGCTTTTAGTTGTTGAAGCTAGGATTTTGGAGTTGAAGCTGCTACATACAGCTCTCTCTCCACTATTGCAAAAGCTTGAGTTCTCTCTCTCTACTGCTAGATTCATTCTGTCAATATTCCATCTCCTGGACTAGAGGAGATAGAAAATGAGGGAAATCTGTTTTGCTGAATTTGCTTTTGCCAAGGGTGTGTTTATGGGATGCTGCTATATTGGAACAATTGATAATTAGCAGTTAAATGATATTTCATTTTGTTAAGTATTTTGCTAGAGTTCAATTTATGCTAATTCTTTTCTTTTTGTTTTTATTTTAACTATGATGTAAGAATAAAGTATGTTTTGCTTAATTCCTAATAGTTTGACCAATTGAATCACATCTGGAGTGCAGCGCCTTACACTTGTCTTTAAATAAGGTAAAAGTTAAGGTCGAGACTATCTCCTTGATACACACTGAAGGATTTGGTCTGATCCATAACAGAAGGCTAAGAGAAGACTTTATTGAAGCTCTCAACATCATGAGAGTCTTAGACAGAGTAGATCAGAAGATGTTATGCACTCTCATCAAAGCATCAAGAATGAGGGAACACAGATATAAGTTAATTTGAAAAAGAAGCAAATAGGATGTGAGTATTTTTCATACAGTGATTAGTTAGCTGGGGGGTGGGGGGATGGTTGGAATGCACTGCCAGGAAGCGTGATGGAGGCAGTTCAACTGAGACTTTCAAAAGGGTATTAGCTGATTATTTAAATAGAAACAATATTGAGGGATATTGGGGAAATGAGAGAAGAATGGCATTGAGAATTTACGATCGTTTAGAAACACGTACAAATTTATTCCCCAAGGAAACTTTACCAGTGACACTTTTGTACTGTTTCCCATGAGACCCTTCATCAGCACACATGAATTTAGTTTGCTTTCAAGTGGAAATTATTTTATTTTCCACACTAGTAAGATCATTAAATACACTGTGTCTCAAAGAATGCTGATTTTTCTCTGTGGCTGGTTTATACAAACAGTGTATATTATTCCTTTGAAGGCAAAGTCCTGACAGCTAAACTGATCAACAGTTAATCCATGAGCAGCAACTGACCACCCTTAATGCTACAGAAAGTGGTCTCTCAATCAATGTCTCCAAAGGATGCCAGAACCAGCAGTTTTCCATTACATTACCAGGTTTCCTGTACTAGAAGCACTTGGAGCAGTTAACCAGCTGTCTTCCATATGGGTCTCTCCTTCAAACAATCAGATTTTGTTTTACTGCCTGGATCCACTTTTGTACCCAACTTGTCTTAGGGTATTGATCTGACCTGTAACCCTCTCTGACCTGTATCCCTCTCTGTCCTGTGATATCATTCAGACTCCAGCTTCCCAAGTGCAGTTAGGGACATCTGACAGAAAACGTGGAGTTTTGGAAGTAAGAAGTTTGCTTTTTTTTCTTTTCAACCATTCACTCAATAGGAATAGGTGGTTACACAACAACAAGGAAAGGTATTTGGTGGTTAAGGCATGTTCTATTGCTATCACAGTAGGATACAAATTGGAGTAAAGCTAATAATGTGTTTGGAAAGAAGCATAGATTAGTGAAAAGTGTTGTCTGTTGTCTGTTGTCCTCCCTGGATCAACATCAGAGTCATAGAGTTGTACAGCACAGAAACAGACCCTTCGGTCCAACTCATCCATGCCAACAAGATATCCTAACCTAATCAAGTACCATTTGCCAGCAGTTGGCCCATATCCGTCTAAGCCCTTCCTATTCATACACCTGTGCAGATGCCTTTTAAATGGTGTAATTATAACAGCCTCCACCACTTCTTCTGGCAGCTCATTCCATACACGCATCACCCTCTGCATGAAAAGGTTGTCCCTTAGGTCCCTTTTTTGCCCCTCTCACCCTGAACCTATGCCCTCGAGTGCTGGACTCCCGCACCCCAGGGAAAAGCTCTTATCTATTCACACTATCCATGCTGCTCATGATTTATTAAGGTCACCCCTCAGCCTCCGATGCTCCAGGGAAAACAGCTCCAGTCTATTTAGTCGCTCCTGATAGCTCAAATTCTCTAACCCTGGCAACATGCTTGTAAATCTTTTCTGAACCCTTTCAAGTTTCACAATATCCTTCCGTTAGGAAGGAGACTAGAATTGCATGCAATATTCCAACAGTGGCCTAACAAGTACAGGTCCTGTACAGCTGCAACATGACCTCCCAATTCCTTTACTCAATGCTCTGACCAATAAAGGAAAGCATACCAAACGCCTTCTACACTATTTTACCTACCTGCCACCCTCCTTTCAAGGAACTATGAACCTGTACTCCAAGGTCTCTTTGTTCAGCAACACTCCCCAGGACCTTAATCATTAAGTACATATGTCCTGACAAGATTTGCTTTTCCAAAATGTAGCTCCCCACATTTATCTAAATTAAACTTCATCTGCCCCTCCTCGGCCCAATGGCCCATCTGACCAAGATCTTGTTGTAATCTGAGGTAATCTTTTTCACTGTTCACTAAATGTCCATTTGTGATGTCATCTGCAAACTTACTAACTATATCTCCTATGTCACATCCAAATCATTTATATAAATGCTGAATAGTAGTGGACCCAGCACTGATCCTTGTGATATACCACTAGTGGCAGGCTTCCAGTCTGAAAGGCAACTCTCCACCACCACCCTCTGTCTTCTACCTTTGAGCCAGTTCTGTATCCAAATGGTTAGTTCTCCCTGTATTCCATGAGATCTAACCTTGCTAACCAGTCTCCCATGAGGAACCTTGTTGAACGTCTTACTGAAGTCCATATAGATCACGTCCTCCACTCGGACCTCATCAATCCCTCTTTGTTACTTCCACAAAAAACTCAGTCAAATTCAAGAGACATGATTTCCCATGCACAAAGCCATGCTGACTATCCCTAATCAGTCCTTGCCTTTCCAAATACATGTATATCCTGTCCCTCAAGATTCCTTCCAACAACTTGCCCACCACTGATGTCAGGCTCAATGGTCTATGGTTCCTTGGCTTTTCCTTACCACCCTTCTTAAATAGTGGCACCACATTAGCCAAACTCCAGTCTTCCGGCACCTCACCTGTGATTATCAATAATACAAATACCTCAGCAAGGGACTCAGCAATCACTTCCCTAGTTTCCCACAGAGTTCTGTAAAATGGTCATTTTTCAAGATGTCACCATCTATTTGCCCACATTCTATATCTACCATATCCTTCTCAACAGTAAATATTGATGCAAAATACTCGCTTAGTATGTCCCCATCTCCAGTGGCTCCACACAAAGGCCGCCTTGCTGATCTTTGAGGGGTCCTGTTCTCTCCCTGGTTACTTTTTTGTCCTTAATGTATTTATAAAAACCCTTTGGATTCTCCTTAAACTCTATTTGCCAAAGCTATCGCATGTCCCCTTTTTGCCCTCCTGATTTCCCTCCTAAATATACTCCTACTGCCTTTATACTCTTCTAATGATTCATTCAATCTCTCCTGTCTATACCTGACATATGCTTCCTTCGTTTTCTAAACCAAAGCCTCAATTTCTTTAGTCATCCAGCATTCCCTATACCTACCAACCTTTCTTTTCACACTAACAGGGATATACTGTCTCTGGACTCTCATAATCTCATTTCTGAAGGTTTCCCATTTTCCAGCCATCCTTTTTCCTGCGAACATCTGCCCCCAATCAGCTTTTGAAAGTTCTTGCCTATTACCATCAAAATTAGCCTTTCTCCAATTAGAACCTCAACTTTTAGATCTGGTCTATCCTTTTCCATCACTATTTTAAAACTAATAGAATTATGATTGTTTGCCCTAAAGTGCCCCCCCCACTGACACCTCAGTCACCTACCCTGCCTTATTTCCCAAGAGTAGGTCAAGTTTTGCACCTTCTCTAGTAGGTACATCCACATACTGAATCAGAAAATTTTCTTGTATACACACTTAACAAATTTTTCTCCATCTAAACCTTTAACACTATGGCAGTCCCAGTCTATGTTTAGAAAATTAAAATCCCCTACCGTAACCACCGTATTATTCTTTTAGATAATTGAAATCTCCTTACAAATTTGTTTCTCAATTTCCCTCTGACTATTAGGGGGTCTATAATGCAATCCCAATAAGGTGATCATCCCTTTCTTATTTCTCAGTTCCACCCAAATAACTTTCCTAGATGTTTTCCCAGGAATAGCCTCCCTAAGTATAGCAGTAATGCTGTCCCTTATCCCTTATCCCTCTCTTGCCCCCCCCCCCCCCCTCTTTCTATCCTTCTGTGGCATTTGTATCCTGGAACACTAAGCTGCCAGTCCTGTCCATTCCTGAGCCACATTTCTATAATTGCTATGATATCCCAGTCCCATGTTTCTAACCATGCCCTGAGTTCATCCGCTTTTCAATTCAGGTGCAATCCATCCGTCTTGTACAGGTCATTTCAACCCCAGAAGAAATTCCAATGATGCAAAAATTGAACCCTTCTCCCCTGCACCAGCTCCTCAGCCACGCATTCATCTGTCCTATCCTCCTATTCCTACCCTCACCAGCTCATAGCACCGGGAATAATCCAGATCTTACTACTCTTGAGGACCTCCTTTTTTAAATTCCTGCCTAACTTTCTGTAATCTCCCTTTGGAATCTCATCCTTATCCCTTCCTGTATCATTGGTTCGAATGTGTACAATGACCTCCTGCTGGTCCCTCTCCCCTCCAGAACATTCTGCACCCTCTCTGAGACATCCTTAATCCTGGCAACAGGGAGGCAACACACCATTCTAATTTTTCGCTGCTGCCACAGAAATGTCTGTCTGTTGCCTCTTACTAGATAGTGCCCTATCACAATCAATCGCTTAGAACCCGGCATACCCCTCATCTCATTAGAGACTGTCTCGATATCAGAAACTTGGCTGTTCATGCTACATTCCCCTCAGAGTCCATCACTCCCTACATTTTCCAAAACAGCATACTTATTTGAATTGGGAATAGCCACAGGAGACTCCTGCACTACCTACCTACCTCTCCTACCATTCCTGGAGTTATCCCATCTACCTGACTGTATCTGGGGCTTTTCTCCCTTCCTATAACTGCCATCCATCATGTCCCCTAGCTCTTGTAAATTCTTCATTGCCTCTTACTATTGCTCCAATCAATCCATGCAATCCGATAAATTCGCAACCAAACATACTTCATGCTGACATAATCCTCAGTAACATGGAAACACTCCCTAAACCCCCATATCCGACAAGAACAACATACCACTCTACTAAAGACCATCTTTGCTCCTCACAATCTACAGACTGAGAAAATAACATTGTCTTTTTGCCCTAAAAAACAGTGTTCCAGGCTAAGTTAGTACTTATGGTTTGTATTTTTTAAAAATTTAATCAAGAGACAGATTTCAATAAAACATCTAATCAAGAAAGAACCCATTCTATTCAGTACTTCAGACTTACAGCAAGGTTGCACATTAAAAATTATGAACTTATCTGTTCCTGCGCTGTGAGGTCTCCCACACAGGTTCCTCCAAGGTCAGCTGTGAATTTCGCTGTATGTTAATTTTTCCTAGACACACTCTGATGTCCAGGGATAACACATTTATTACAACCTGTACTGTTACAGCAATCTACTCATTTAGTTTAATACTCTAGTATAAAATTATACCAAGTTATAAACAAAGTTGTCTCAGACTCATTTCTGAGACTTATTCATTCATAGAATTCATAAAATCCCTACAGTGTGGAAGCAGGCCATATCTTATGTCTTACCAACATTCGTGAGGGATAAGTAGCCAGACTTCAGACACTCAACTGGGTCTACACTTCTTTTCTGATCTCTGAGTTCAGGGTCCTGCTTCTGTGATGGTTGTTTGTAGTTTGTGCTGCCGGTGTCTTCAAAACACTTAGTTTTAAATGTTTTCACTTGAAAGTTCCAGAAAGTTGAATTCCTGCCCAGGGGTCCTTATTACTTTAAGATCATCTATCCAAGGATTGTATAGATAAGATACAATTTCATTGTCTTCTCTCCTGTCTTTTAATTTAGTAACTTTGATAATGTAAAGGTTAAGTAGCCTTTTAGCAACCTTTACTACCAGATTACTACTTAACGAACAGTGTTTGATTGTGCTTTGTGGGGAAGTATTGCCGAACAAAGAGACCTTGGAGTGCAGGTACATAGTTCCATGAAAGTGGAGTGGCAGAAAGATAGGATAGTGAAGAAGGCATTTGGTATGCTTTCCTTTATTGGTCAGAGCATCGAGTATACAAGTTGAGAGGTCATGTTGCAGCTGTACAGGACATTGATTAGGCCACTTTTGGAAGACTGCATTCAATTCTGGTCTCGCTGTTATAGGAAAGATGTTGTGAAACTTGAAAGGGTTCAGAAAAAATTTAGAAAGGTGTTTCCAAAGTTGGAAGGTTTGAGCTATAGGGAGAGGATGAATAGGCTGGGGCTATTTTCCCTGAAGCATTGGAGGCTAAGGGGTAACCTTCTAGATGTTTATAAAATCATGAAGGGCATGGGTAGGGTGAGTAGACAAAGTCTTTTCTTTGGGGTGGGGAGTTCAAAACTAGAGGGCATAGGTTTAAGGTGAGAGCAGGAAGATTTAAAAGGGAACTAAGGGGCAACATTTTCATGCAGAGGGGGTGCGTATATGAAATGAGTTGCCAGACGAAGTGGTGGAGGCTGGTACAATTACAGCATTTAATAGGCATCTCGATGGGTATATGAATAGGATAGGCTTAGAAGGATATGGGCCAAGTGCTGGCAAATGGGACTAGATTAATTTAGGCTATCTGGTCGGCATGGACGAGTTGGATTGAAGGAACTGTTTCCATGTTGTACAACTGTATGATTCTCTATGACCCTGACTCCTAGCTCAGAGGTAGGTACAATACCACTGTCCTAAAAGATTCCATAGTTTAGATGTTTTCTGTTAAACTGTTCAAAGATGTTCTTACACATTTCTGGAACAGGAGAGATTGGTACCTTAGGCCCCAGTTCAGAGGTAGGGATACGACAACTACATTACAAGAGCCCTAAATATTTGAAATCAGTCTGCTTGAGCATCCCAGGCAGGAGAACGTTGGAATAGTCGAGTGTGGAGGTACTGAAAGAATGATGATAGTTTAGCAGCAAACAAGCTTGAGACAGAGGCACAACCAAATGATATTATAGAAATGGAGAAATACTTTAAACCAATGTTTGTCCTAAATTCTTTAATAGTTGAATGGTATCTAGAAAGGCAATTTTTGGATCAATAATTCCTTTGCAACTCATTTTAAACTTTTAAACACTCAAACTTTGGGGTTTTAACAGTGATTTCCAGCACAGAGATTTGTGTTCTGAGGAGCACCCTACCACAATCCCTCAGTAAAGCAGGGTTTCCTTTGATCTCCTTAGAAATAAGTTTGAAGAGCCAACTTTGCTAATGAAGCTGAAAATTAGGCAAAATTCACCATATAACTGAGTGATGAGGGACCACACAAGCAAGTTGAATCTCGAGAGACTTAGTCAGTGGTTGCTCCAGATATCCCTATGCGTTTTCCCCTTGCATTTCCCTTGTTGCAGTATCGCTTTGTAGCTTCCATTTGCAATGGAATGTGACTAAACAAAGCTGGATAACATATGTGATATTTTCTAATCTCATAAATTAATTCTTTCTGATTAAAGTAAGGAGAATGGTACAACTGAGGCAACAAAATGCTCTGATTTTACACATCAAACCCATGAAATTGTCAGAAGAAGATAAAAAGCTGTTTTCCAGTGAATGCAACAGGGAATAAATGCAGTTTATAAGCCTCAGTACTCAGCGGTTACCTTGTGACACAAATAACATAGCTGTGGTGTTGATTTGAACACGTGTCTTTGGCCTAACTTACTTTTGTTACAGTAAGATCACATCTTTTCCTTCACCTTTCCACTTTTACAAAGCAATACAATGAAAACTAGGCTGTTTGTAAACCAAAAAGGTTTCTTTCAATCAATCAACTAGCAAAATTTGCTGGGTCTTCTTTTGTTATAATGGAGTTAAACTAATCTGACACCATGAAGAACAACAAAGCTGCCAACCACCTTAAATTAATCTCTGGACAAAAGAAAAAAAATATTGCTGACTGGAGTAAGCAAAATGTATTTATCAAATTACAATATTGACTCAAAATTAATGTTCGCACATGTCCAACACATTAAAGATACACCTGATTCAGCTTTCGAAGGTTTCCTTCTTCAGCAGTTTACTTACATTTTATAGAAAAGATTAAACATGGTATTAAAATGTTAGTTCTATTCAACTAATTATAGTTGGGTTGAGTAGACCAAATTCAATTCACTTTAGACAGATTGTAATTTCTGAATCATTTATGTGCTGTAATTGTCCAAGTTAGAAAGGATTTCATTTAACATTAGTGCTTGTAACTCGCTCAAGTTCTTTTTACTAGAATGCTGAATGTATGAGTGAAAATGATGAAGAAGGCATGCTTATTCATGCTGAGGCTAGACGGGAAACTGTCCACAGGAATATTGTAATGTTATCAACACCACTGGAGAAGAGAATAGGAATCACACTAAAGAATCTACCAATAATTACTGTTCCTCTCAGGGGGTTGTACAGCTGTCAACCTGCTCAATATTCCATTTCTTTTTCTGGCATTCTTTTAATTTTATTTTTATATTTCTGTGATTTCCTTGCTTATTTTCTAGAATGATGCACCGCATCCTAAAATTTTCAGCTTACTTTTTGCTACATTTAATGACACTTCTCGATTTACAGAAAACAATTACAATAATTGTTTGAAAAGCAATGCTGTGCATTACAATTTTATGTCTCTATTTTGCTTTTCTAATAATCTGCTGTTGGATTGTTTTATTTGTTTATGAAGGAATAAAGAAATTTTGGGACTTAAATTTTTTTCATGACATTTTTTTCAAATTTCAGTAAACTTGTTTTAATTAAGCCGAAATGCTTAATTATCAATGTCTGAAAATCAGACGTTTTTCTTTGCTTTAAATGCTTAGAATTTTTCAATGATTTAATATTCTTTTGCTTTCTTTTTGTTTAAGTTACCACAATGGGATTTATTCTTTCTGGGGTGAATTTAGTACTTTTGATTAATATTTGTTCTTGCTATCCCGAGCAATTGTTCATGAAGATGTTTATGGTGATCCTTCTGGATAAAGTATTTTGTACCTTACTGCATCAAGAGTATGCAGCGTAAAGTCAATATAGCCTTTGTCAATATAGAAGTGCTCTGTGCCTGAAACACCACACATTGTTATTCAGAGCACGTGCATTTATTCATTTAATGCTTTAGCTCTCCAGATCATTTTGACATCCCTGGCTTTAAGCCCTTGCCACCATGTGAAGAAAACATAATTGTTGATGACAACAAGAGAAGAAATTCAACAAACATTCTGTCACCTTTGAAATGCATTTTAAAAACTGTATAATAATCAATAGATTTGTTTCAAACTAAATAAACAAAAATGGATGAATTAGGATGCTAGTTCAGTGGTGCTCATCCTTTAATCAATGTTGAGCCAAAAGAATCCCAGGAAGAGACAAAATTTGAAAATGTTCATCAATATAAAATAAAGAAAACCACTTTAAATGAAAGACAGATTTGTCTACTCAGCTCTTCAATTTGATAACTGATTGAGAATTTTATGCGATCTAGATTATTTGGTATGAAGATCAGCTAAAGTGATAGTGTCTTTCTGTGGCTGATTATTATTCTCCTGTAGTATTACACTAAAATACAGCTTATTTGCTTTTCCCCTCCTTAAAGGAAACATCTTTGTCTAACGAGCTTTTGTTTTCAATTCTGTCCTTTGTTTTTATTTTGCTTATATTCATGTTTTCTGCTACTTTAATCTTCAAATCTAATTTTGCTCACAGCACTTTTACAAGAGATTAAGTCTACACAAATAGTAAACACTAACCCAGAAAATTGCATGTTTCTCAACAATCAGACCAAAAGAAAATGGGAATATTTAACTCAATCGACATCCAACCTAACATTGTTTTATGGTCTTTTGTCTCATTTACTTTTGTTTCAGAAATACCACTGCATGGACTGATGCAAAAGCTCAAAATATGAAGCATTTGTGGGCATTTTCCAACTAACTCATAAAATGTATATAATTTTTCATTAAGCTGACAAAACACAAAGAATCATATGTGATGGCTTCTCAATGCATGAAAAGCTTACTACTTTAAAAGTGCACTATTTCAAAGCTGCCTTTCCAGATGTTTAAATAATACCCACCTGGTTAAGGCACTGATTGCAGAGTTATACAAATGGATGATTCTAGGTTTGATATCCAATCTGTTTTGAATTGACTAGAATCGGCTGGGCAGAGGGTGCAGCAATTGACTGAGTTAAAAAGAAGTGTCCTGAGTGGAATCCTTGTTGTTTCTTACTGTCAAGCAGCTCCCAATCCTGTGTGAAGATGAGAGCAAGCAAATAGGCAAAGCTCCTAACAATCAAACATTTTGCCAAATAAGGCTCACTACCTCACATATGAAGTCATGGTTTGGAGATGCCAATGTTGAACTGGGGTGTACAAAGTTAAAAATCACACAACACCAGATTATAGTCCAACAGGTTTAATTGGAAGCAGTAGCTCTCGGAGCACTGCTCCTTCATGCCATAACCACCTGATGAAGGAGCAGCGCTCTGAGAGCTAGTGCTTCCAATTAAACCTGTTGGACTATAACCTGGTGTTGTGTGATTTTTAACTTAATCACATATGAAGAAAAGCTATTTAGTGCAACACTGAAAGCTAACTAGCACAAATAAAGCCCTACCAAAGTAAGAAGCTAACTTCTTCAGAAGAGGAGGAAGAATGGATGGGAGAGTATGATTTGAGCAGAGGAGGCAATAATAGTTCAAATGGAAAAAAAGTAATGAATGGTTGGCTTACATGATGGTAAAAATGATTCAAAGCTATTCTCCTTTCTTAAAGAGAAAATGCTCTAACCCCGCCCCTCCAACCGCCACCAGGACAGAACCCCACTGGTCCTCACCTACCACCCCACCAATCTCCATGTACAGCGCATCATCCGCCGTCATTTCCGCTACCTCCAAACGGACCCCACCACCAAGGATATATTTCCCTCCCCTCCCCTATCAGCATTCCGTAAAGACCACTCCCTCCGTGACTCCCTCGTCAGATCCACACCCCCCCACCAACCCAACCTCCACTCCCGGCACCTTCCCCTGCAACCGCAGGAGGTGCAAGACTTGCGCCCACACCTCCCCCCTCACCTCCCTCCAAGGCCCCAAAGGAAACTTCCATATCCGCCACAGATTCACTTGCACCTCCACACATATCATCTATTGCATCCTCTGCACCCGATGTGGCCTCCTCTATATTGGGGAGACAGGCCGGCTACTTGCGGAGCGTTTCAGAGAACACCTCTGGGACACCCGGACCAACCAACCCAACCACCCTGTAGCTCAACATTTCAATTCCCCCTCCCACTCCACCAAGGATATGCAGGTCTTTGGACTCCTCCATCGTCAGACCACAACAAAACGACGGTTGGAGGAAGAACGCCTCATCTTCCGGCTAGGAACCCTCCAACCACAAGGGATGAACTCGGATTTCACCAGTTTCCTCATTTCCCCTCCCCCCACCCTGTCTCAGTCAAATCCATCAAATTCAGCACCGCCTTCCTAACCTGAGATCTTCTTCCCGACCTCTCCGCCCCCACCCCAATCTGACCTATCACCCTCACCTTGACCTCTTTCCACCTATCACATTTCCGACACCCCTCTCCCAAGTCCCTCCTCCCTACCTTTTATCTTAGCCTGCTGGACAAACTTTCCCCATTCCTGAAGAAGGGCTTATGCCCGAAACGTCGATTCTCCTGTTCCCTGGATGCTGCCTGACCTGCTGCGCTTTTCCAGCAACACATTTCCAGCTCTGATCTCCAGCATCTGCAGACCTCACTTTCTCCTCTATGAAGACTGTGTTTATTAAAGCAACCAAATGCTGAGAAACATCAAGTGTCAATTTCAAGATATTTTGTGGAGGGTACCCCTCTGTGAGCTCTAAAGACTTTTCTCGTGCAATTTTGCACCTTTCCCTCATTAATTATGCACTCCACCTTCACGGTGTCAGTCTTGTCAAGCCCACATCCAAACATCACCTAATCACACTGCCCTCTTCAGCCCAAAAAGAGATCCCTGCTTATATCCATGACATTTGGTGCCATATTATGTATGAAAGCCTCCCACAAACAGATAATCTGTTGTAATGCTGTTGACTGGGGGAGAAATACCCTCCTGCTCTTCTTCAGGCAGGTGCCATGGGATTTGTACACTCTGCTGAAAACAGTACTACGAACAATACAGCACACCCTCAATATTCCCCTGGAATGTTAGCCTAGATGTGAGCAGCTCTGGAACGAAAGCTGAACACACAACATTCTGATAGCAAGAATGTTTCCAAATGGGCCACAACTGGCAATAATCTATAGCAAGCTATCTGCTTAAATAATATTTTCCCCCCAGCAATTTATGATTTCAATTGATACATAACTTACGCTTAATAATTACCTTATTAGCCGAAGTACTTCTCCTTTTATTTGAAAAAAAGGATAGACATGTGAGTTGTTTTTAAATGATATCTCTGGATTTCTCAGCTAGCAGAATTCTACATATAACAACTGTCACTGAAGTAATATGGCTTATAGTTACTATGAGTACTTTATAGCTTGCTGTGGTAAGCTGGTTCCATTGAGAGCAAATAGAAGGTTAGGGTTATTACTATTAGAAAATGTTTCAGATTTAAGGATTAATGTGATTTATTTCCTACAGCAACTAAAGTGGTTCTATTTGCCTATAACATATAGATCTTTGTTACTTTGGAAATTAGTACCTTATAATGCAAGCTTTCCTTCTCACAGTTGCAGTTAATAAACATCTGAATTGCCTTCAGAACTTTGACACTGACTTTTATTTATTATTACAATTGGCAAACTAAGTGAAAGACAAAGGCTTACTAAATAGAATACCACACAAATTAGGCATTTGGATGAATGCTTAAGGTTTAAAAATCTATTGATTGTTTGACAAGATTAGGAATATAAATATCTACAAGTTTTAAGGTACAGAGCAAGAATGAGTTAATTTATAAAACTGCCATGAGATTTAAGGACTACTGGCATAGTTCTATGCTTCACTCAACAATTTGTGATCCTTTATTAGAATGGATGGAAAACATTGATGAGTCTGAACTCAAAATTCTGGAATGAACACTTAACAGAGCAAGTATTACCATTAAAATGAAATAAAAGCAGAAAGCTCTGGAAATGCTGGAAGAATTCATAGGGTCTCACAGCATTTGTGAAAAGAGAAATGGAGTTGATAATTTCTGGTTATCCACATAATTAAGTTTATTAAAGTCTTTATTTTAAGGTTGAGATGAAATGTGTGCTGACTATCAATTATATGAATAAATATATGGGGGGAGCCTTTAGCACTGGATGTGAAATGAGTGAGTTAAGACTGAGGAAGTCAATAAACTTGCTTCATTAAAAAAATGAATGTGCCATGATTTCAATTTCTCCAACTGGCTTGGAATCTAGTAACAGCAGTAGCAAAGAATGGTTGCTTAAATGCATAGATTAGAAACTAAGATTTGTTTCAGAATGAAGATTTTAATTGGAGTTACTTTGGAGAAGCAAGTGGCAGGATTTATCAAATCCTTGATCATCGAGTCACAGAAGTCCAAAGCACAGCAAAGGTCCCTTTGGCCTATTGAGTTTGTGTGGTCAAAAACAGCAACTTAACTGTTCTAATGCTATATTCCAGCACTTGGTCCACAGCCTTGTAAGCCTTGTTATCAGATATAAATACTTCTTAGGTGTTATGAGGGTTTCTGCCTCTAGCACCCTTATAGGCTGTGAGTTTCAGATTCCCAGCATCCTCTGGATAAAAGAAATTCTCCCTCACATCCCCTCTAAACCTCCTGTCAATGACCTTAATTCTATGTCCCTTGGTTATTGATCCTTCCACCAAGGTAAAAGTATTTTCCTGTCTACCCCAAAATCTTATATATCCCAATCATGCACCCTCTCACTCTCTGCTGTTTCATGAAAAATGACTGTCATCTATTAAATGCCTCTTCATATCTAAAACTCTCCAGCCCAGGCAATGACCTGGTTAATCCCCTCTGCAATCTTTCTGGCACAATTACATTCCTCCCATCGTGTGGATACAAGATGCATGCTATACCCTAGATGAGAAAGACTAAGACATATGAAAGTGAAGAAAATAAAAAGGGTATTTAAAAGCACTTTAGCTTGAAAGCAATAGGTATGGAGTGTTATAGCTTGAAGGAAGTCTTATGCAAGGAGAGATCTGAGAAAAAAACTCAATTGAATATTATGCGGATAATCATCCTCTTTGGGACATTATTCACTTGATAGAGGGTGTCACAGACAGTGCTTGAGGACAGTGCAGTGGAAGTATTTCTACTTTTGAACCAGGAGGCCTGTGTTCAAGTTCCACATCCTTCAGAGATGTGTTATAGCATCTCTGAACATATTGATGAGAAAATATGCTCTAGGGAACACCTATAACTATGTGAAAGGAGAAAAGTAAAATTGAGAAAGCCAATAAGTATTCCAAGCTAGTTGGAGAGATTGAACTCAAGATACATTGTATCTTGAGTTCAATCTCTCCAACTAGCTTGGAATTTATTAATAGTTAACATGTTGGGTCTGTAGTCTTTTCTCAGAAAATTTAGCACTTGATTTCAGTACTATGTGAACATTAGTTCATCATTTGTTAAAGTCAGCTTTCTGGTTGTAAAACTTAATTCTTTATTTCGCCGCAATGTATCAAATGATCTTCACAAGCTTTCCTAAATTATCTGAAATAAGAACGTAAAATAAAGATACCAATTTAGTAAGCATTAATTTCTAATATGGACTAACTCAGGGTTGGCCAGGCTGAATTGTCTTAGTTGATCAGGATCAGGTGCATCTGTACTATACTCATTACCAACTCTGTTGTTTCAATCACATTTGCTTTGATTAATCCTTGTTAAGGTAAGTTATCACTACAGCAAGTTGATTTATAAAATTGTTATTTATTGAGCTTAATGTTGATTTCACAAATGAGGAATATGGTAATTACACACAGTGAAAACAGAAATGTTGACTGCTGTTGCCTATAACTGAACAAAGCTGGTAAATAATTATAGGCTTATAGGAAGAACATTGCCAGAGCTTCTGAAAGCTGTGTATTTCATACTCTTGAAAGAATTCTTATAATATCTTTCCAGTCCCAGTATTAAACAGTTGTCATATCAGATCAAGAGGTTATAGTTTCAAAAGTTCACAAAATGTCCACTTTTTATGCCTAACCAAGTCTCTCAGCGCTGAATCTCTTCATGAACACAAGTAGAGACATTGGCCTGAATTTTCACTCTTTTGTTTGTCAAATGTTTCTTTCCAGTTAGATTTATGGTGCCTGTTCCACTATGTCCATGATACTTTGCTCATATAATCTTTCACCTTTCATATCATAATGATGTTCTTTGCCTGTTGGGTGCCAATCCTGTAGAACCAAGCAGTTGAAGAGGCCTTTAAGATGGTCCAGTAAGCCACTTAGTCAACTCATCAGTCAACGTGTCAACCATTTGGCTGTAAACTAAGTATTAGTTAGGCCGTGACAAAGGTCCAACCAACTCAACCGATTTTGTTATGTCCTCCTCATTAACATTAGGAGGTCATCCCCAAAGTCCTAAAATTTCCTAGAGACCTGCTTAGATTATAAACCTGACTAGATTATAATCACAGAATTGCACCTTTCAGCTGTTTATTTTTGTAGTACCTCCAAAATCTACTACCTCTATTACCTGAAAAGATAAAGGCATTAAGTATATGTTATTACCATCCCCTCTATGTTCCTGTTCAAGTTATAAACCATCCTAACATGGAAATATATCACTATCTCTGCATCGTCACTGACTCAAAACCCTTAAGCTTCAGATCCAATAGTACTATAAGTGTGCCCAAGCAAGAAAACCCATCATCGCACCAACCACACCTTCTCAAGAACAACTAGAGATGTTAAGAAAATGTTAAAAAAAGAACAAAGATAAAGGACCAACTACTAACACCAGTATTAAGGGAACATGTACTCCTCTGACTGCTATTTGATGCCAAAATTTCAGGGTTTAATCTTACATGTTTTGCTTAGTCTGAGTTGTACAGATCTTTTTTGGGGGGATATTTGCTGCAAAGTCTAATGTGATTTCTCACACTATCTTATCAAACTTGCCGTATTAATTACATAATCTCTATACTGTACCTGTCTCTAATGTCTATTTTCTGCCCAGTTTTACCACATGTTCCTACAACAACTCAGTGGATATCCACCAAACCCTGACATCCCTTACACCCATGCCTGTTGTGTATCTGGATGAGCATTGGCATTCTGAAGCTTCCTTGCTCAATGATGCAGAACGGGAACATTTTTGAGGTGAGGAAGATGATACTGCAATTCTCTGACAGGGACTTGGAGTTCTATTTGGACACAGCGGACAGAGGATGGATGCCCTTTATCCCAAGGAGGGGCAGAGGAGACTGCTCCAGCAGACTCATCTGGCTTTGTCCAAGTTCTCCACCTGAGTCAGTGCCATCTACAGAGCATGGAGGAATAGTTAGCGATGCAGAGAAAAAGATCAATTATCTTCTCTGCTTTGTCATAGTAAGTGCCACACTCTTCTCTCTGCTACCTCACATTCACTCCATCTCTCATCAAAGTACATGGTCTGCCACTCTCACTATGGCAGGAAACACCTTCCCTCACTCCCTCTTGTTACCTCCCCATACAACCTCCCCAAACCCTGCATACCCTTTGAGCTGCCTCCTCAGTCCTTCAGTATATCTGAACACTTTTTCCCCATATACTTCAGAATGGCTCATTGTAAGACAAACCAGCCTATAAGAGAGCAGAGATAAGGTTGGAGGAGTGCCCAATATCTCCTCACTTCCTACAAGGAGAGAATCCTAGCCCTCATAGGACAAGGCCAGGTTTGCTCCTGCAAGGTTGAAGAATCATTCATGTCCCACCAACTGTGTAAGAGCCACTTTCTATTTCACTGCAACTCTCACATTAACCTCACTGGTGCTCTCAATCATCACCCATCACTTGAAACCACTGGCCTTCTTTCTGTTTTTTCTCACAGGTTCTGCTAGCCTGCCCTTTAACTCTGCAGAGAAACACCCAGTTCCACCAAAAGTTCCACCCTTGAGGATAGGACTATAGAGGTCTCAGAGGGTGCAATGACAAGACTTCAAGCTGCACCTCCTGCCAGCGCAAGTAAGGATGCCTCAGTGGGAACATCAGGCTTCAAGACTGTGAGTACACAATTTGGTGAGTACCTTACTGTGACAGCTGGCAGAGAGAGAAGTGAATCAGGTCACTGGCACTTAGAGGATTGTCAGAGATCAGGCACCTGCTCAGGCCCAGGCAGGAGATGTGTTTGCAACACTCTGAGGTGTTGGCAAGCAGAGATTTCATCCTCAACAGATAACAGTGCCCCCAGGGTCATCTCTAATGTCTGACCCTCTCTGTGCACAAAGGTGTAGCACTCAAAGAGTTGCCCAGAGGTGTCTGTGCCAGGGAGGCTTGGCGCTGTAGGATGGCCAGGGACTAGGACACATACAGAGGCATGTGACTTATGTCATTTCCCTTTAAAAGTTCAATGATGACTGTTTGCTGCAGAACCCTTCCTTCACTGGTTGAGTCACCTACCCTTCCCACTCAGTGTGTGGTTCGAGCCATTTTCTTCCCCCTTGTTCAAACTTGGTTTCCAGCAGTGATGGCCTGACGGAAGACGGGAGTGAGTGCTCCTCTTGGTTTCCAGCAGTAATGGCTGATGGAAAACAGGAGTGAGTGCTCTTCTGCCAGAGGCTCCCAGCCTCAGTCTAAATGTGTCAGTGATCCCCCAAACACCCACATTCCCTTCCGAGCAGCACAGGCTGTGAACCCCACAGACTTCACACTATCAAAAACCCCAGTCAACCTGTCAACATGCCCTTACATCTACCTACCTTTGCCATCCAGCCCCTGGCATATGAAGTGACCATGCCAAGTGTGTTCATTCACTGACCCTTGCCCCCTTGAAACCATAGTGCTCCTGATGATAGATGGACTCCTTCTAAATTCCCAGCCATGCTTTACTGCATTAACCCCTTACAAATCCTATGGTTTTCCCCTTCACAATCATACTGCATGCCTGCCCAGAGCTTACAGCCACCTGTCCCAAAGACTAATCAACTGAGGCATAGATTCCTGCCTCTCCCCATTAGTTACTATGGATGGATGCAACAGTCTGATTGTAACCCTCCATTAATTGACATGATTGAATTGTCCTGGCTGTGTGTCCTTGATGAGACATGCCCAGAACTCTGACTGATGCATACACATCTTGCCAACAATGCTAGCACTACCCTATACAATCGTCACTGTGGAACCACTGGACATACACACTCCTTAGATTGCAGAGGCATCGACCTCCTGAGTAAGAACATCTCTGATTTGATGCCTGAGCATGGCCAATTCTCTTCTGGCAGAGGAGCTGCCCTTGACTTACTGTGCTTGGACTCCTGACTGACAGGTGCCTCTGTGGACTTCAGTGAGTATTACTCCCCTAAGACCTTTCAATCCAAGTTGTTGGAATGCCATGTACTGGATGTCTGTGCTTCCAGAGCACACTGCCATTGAATAGGAGAAATGCCAGGATGGTAGTGAAGCGTTGGTGGTGCTTGATGCCAGTGTGTGTGTAGGAAGTGTGTGTGCCCCTTGGTAGCCGTGGATTGAGCTCTGGGCTGCAGTTTGGTTGGGGACAACATGGAGGTCACTCTTTCAGTGAATCTGCCAGGTACATGTTCTGGTTTTTCATTAAGTTTTCCCAATGCCAAGCTGGCAATTTTGGTAAAATGAGAGGCTGAATATTAATGAACTGAGTTGTGACATTAGCAAAGTACTTAACGAATGTTAATCCCCATCAATTAGCATCACACCACTTTCTAGTGAGAGTCTCACTGTGCAACTTGTGAAAATCACAAAAGATGGACCGAGGTGCACGAAACAATGAGACCAGCATCACTGGACATTTTGCCCAGTTCAGCCCCACATCTCTCCATTGTATATGTCACTCAAACCCCAATTAAATTCCAACTCAATATCATATGGCAAGACAGGACATGTTTTGGTTTTTAAAAACCTGTCAAATTCTTTTAGTTTTAGTTTTACTCCAGTTAAAAATCAATAAAATGCCATTTTAATCACATGACTGTCTAGCCAGTTCTTTCAATTAGAAATATATTCTCATCATGCAGCCAATAGTGGAAAATCATTCACAACAATGTTTTAATTATTAATACTGGGCAGGATTTTATGTTGCATGAGGAGGACACAGGCAGATGTGAAAAGCTTAGCCACTGGCAACAGTAAATATCTTGATACAATGACATGTTTATGATTGGAATATTTCATGGAGATTTTTGTTGATCTTTGAAAGGATCTCAAGGCACAGAAATGTAAGGTCACTGTGACTTTCAGTGCCAATGGCCTTGCATGCAAATGGAACCAATTTACAAACAGACATACAAATGTAAAAATTAGGAACAGGAGTAAGCCAAGAAGATCAATAGGATTATAGTTTATCTGATGATTCAACATTCTTCTTCACCCCCAGTGACCTTTAGCCCACTTGGTTCTCAAGAATCCATCTCCTTCTGCCTTATAGATATTCAAAGACTCCTCTTCCATCATCTTTTGAGGAACAGTGTTCCCAAAATAACATGGCTATTGGAAATCTGAAATAACAGTACAGATTGTTGGAGAAACTCAGCAGGTCTAGCAGCATCAGTGGAGAGAGAAACAGAGTCAACGTTTCAAGTTCAGTATGACTTCTTCAGAACTGAAGAAGAGGTTCGGTTGAAGAGTCATACAGGATTCAAAACATTCATTTATGTTGTCAACAAAAGATCTTGGAGAATTGGCAATTCTATTTTTGGAATGAGCTCCTAATGAGTAACTTAGGAAGGTGGATTCTTCCAGCTTTATGCCAGGCTTGCCTTCATTATATTCCTTTCGGCAGTCGCAACATTGGTGATCAGACCGGATGTTGCCACAACCATTTTCATGGCACATCGGGAGGGACATTTGTCAGGTGTGCAAACATAAAAAGCTGCCCAATATTTTAATATAACATAGTTATAACAACAACATCACTGTATTGTTCTAGAATTTAATATTGATTCCACCAACAAAGCTGGTACTATCATATATGAACATGGTAGTTCTTTATTTATGGTCTTGCTGACCTTTCCCTATAACACACAGCCTAATCAATACTGGGCCTCAACCAAAGACCCTTAATGAAAAGCTGATTTTAGAGCCGCACCCCATTTCTTCTTTCAAAAAAAGAAAGTATTAATCAAAAAATATAATTGTGAAATGGCCTGATTAGAACAAGAACTCAGTAAATCTATTTTTATCCTGGCATTATAAAAATAATTATCTTTTAATTGGCCATGTGCTGTTGTATCACTCTATAAATGTCTTATAAAAATGCCAGCCGTTGATTTTCTTTTTTAAAATTAATAAATAAATATGATTAAATTAATACAATTAGGAATGATTAAGTACATACCCTGGCCATTGCCCTCAATATTTTTACTTTCTATGATACTGGGGCTCAAATTGATCATTACTTTTAATTATCTGCATCTCCACTTACGTGACTTCTACCAATTTGCAATATAGGTTAATTACAAATGCTGAAGCAAGGAATACCTTTCTGATGCAAGCATTTGCATTTTTTGTCAACAGATAGTGCTGGCATCATTTTAGATAGTAGAGACATCAGTGCACAACATTGAAATATAGCAAAACATATTTGATAAAATCATGGACTTGTTTAAGTTCTCTTTGGCTCCTGCTGTTGCTGAACCAATGTTCTTTAATTAATGTGCATTATCATGCAGACAACATTTAACATGGAATTAATCAGGATACTATAAAATATGAGATAATTAAAAAGTCACCTACTGCTGTGCTGTGAATATTTGACAATCCACAGTGCAGCTGTAAAGATATGCTTTATAAGACATGCAATCTAATACTGAGTTACCAAATGTAATCACTGCGCAAAATTTCACTACATTATCAACTTTATTTAATAATAGTATAAATTTAACAGATTTGTAAAATTCAGAGATGTATTAACATGACAGAATTTATTTTGTTATGCATCTGATATGAAATCTGTTGTCACCTTTGGGTTGAAAGAGTGTGCAATGTTAGCATACAAATGCTAATATCATGTCAGTGCAGTTTTTTTTCATTGTTTAAAGCTTCTTTAAAATATCTAAGACAGGAAATTTGTATGAACACATTAAGGATGCTAGAATGTCAGTCCATTTATTTGGGAAACAAATAATTGGATAGATAATTTGCATAAATCCTAAATATTATAATGTCTCAATTGACAGCTTCGATGAGAGCTCAGACTGCTGCTATTTTGATTTTGGGTCCTACGCCTCCACTGTTGTAGAAATCTGAAACAGAGCTTGTATAGTTGTTTTAAAATTTGTCATGATGCTTGCACTCTGTCCTTGTACAGAGTAGTGAGAATGCGACAGCTCAATCATCCTCAAAGTGTCATTAACTTCATTGAAAATGAACAAATTGCACTCCAACAGACACTCTGACAGGCATCACAACCAATACCATTGATTTTAAATAACTGGCTGAGCTAGGCTACTCCAGCTGAAACCTGGTCCAGACAATATGTAGCCATTTCAAGTACCTGTGGCAGAATTTCAATATTCTGCCATCTCCAGAGCTGCAGCCACTGTGGGACCATGTCATCGAAATGCTAGAATGGCTCTACAAAACTTGGAAATTGCTGAAAAAAGGATAGATGTAATCAAGGCTTTCTGTCTTGTATTCATCAGGACAATTCACAGGAGTATCAGTTCAAGAGGAAAACCAATATTATAATGAGTGCTGAATATTTGGCAAGTAGATTGTGTTAGGTAAGTGTTGCCATGGAAAATGTATCAATTAATAATAATTGACAGCTAATTGCCTGGGTTTTTGTTTAAAGTTTTAACTAGGCAAGTTGACTCTGATTTTTCAATGCATTGCTTCAAGAAATATCACAAAGCTAGAACTAAAGTGATAAAGGAACAGAACAAAAGGTTAGGTTTGCAGAGTCTAACAGAGAAAAAAAAACTAAAAACATGATGAGACTGTAGTAAGAGTGAGACATCCATAACTAGAGCTATACTTAAGGTGGCAAGAAGTTGTTTAAGGCTACTGGAACCAATCAATTAGGAAAGCTAGTAAAGCCAACAGGAAAATCTTTATTAAAACAGTAAAGCATCAAGCAACAGTAGACGTGTCATAAGCAGTACAAATCATCTAAAGAAACTTCTTAATGTTGGTTAAGACTGCAGGCAGCAGGATTTATTTGAAAAAGTCTTCAAAGCTGATTCGAATTGCTATAAAACTGCAGATGAAAGTAATGATCCACTTTGTGAAGAGGTACAAAACCTTAGCTGCAGAAGGTTGGAAACCTTCATTTTGGACAGAAACCTTGGGCAAATCCTTCTAGAGATAGTACTGGGAAATAGCATTATTAGGTTACATAGTTAATAGCCATTGATATGAAAAAAATAAGATAGAACTGTCATACAGCAGATTAGAATAAATCTTCCAGGCAAAAAGAATATAGCAGCATGATTATATAACACAGGATTAAAAGCTAAAAGACAGATAATAAAACCTTTAAAGTAAGAAGAATCAATAGCTGCTTTGGGATAAATGTTAGGAATATCAAATGTTACAGATAGGCCAACTGAAACAAAGAATTAGACATCTTAAAGAAACCAGTTCTTAAGATATTGCATTGCTTCCAATCAAATGTCAAATCAGGTGCTGAACAAGTAAATGTATGTTTTTATTCAACTGGACCTAGAGCTAATGATGTTATAGCTTGGCAAAGCATAAAAGAAGGCAAATATTTTTGATGAACTTTTATAAACTTTGATAATTATTTTAGTCAAAGAATAAATAAAATTCTTAAAAAGGCAAAATTTAACAGAAGAGTTCAGCTTCCATGGAAATCCGTGTATAATTTAATTGATTACATCTACAAATTAATAGAAAATGTGGTGAATATGAAGTAAAAAGTCAAATTAATGAGAAACAGGATTTTTTGTTAGAATTGCTGTGGAGTCATCATTAGACTCATAACAGTCCAAAGAAATTTGCACTATTGGAAAAGCCATTCAGCTGGTGTTGGAAACAGAAATCAGAAAGAACCACAGAGTAACTCTGGTAGAAGATCAACATTTCCACAGAAGAGCAATAGAATCCATCAATTCAAAAGATGTGAAAAAACCTAAATACAGCATGACAAGGCAACACCAATAGGCCAGGCACCAAATATTATGATTTAGTGTCAGCTTTGTTGAACAAGACAGCATCTAAAAAAATGTTATATCTATAAAACAAGAGGTCACTTTCAGAAAACATGCAGGTTAGCACGTGATTACAAAGCAACTGTAAATCAAATAGTAATTCAGACAAAAATGTAAATGTACCAAAGCAAACTGCAACAAATGAGCCAGCCATTGTATCCATAGATGAATTTGGTAATTAAACATGTCATTTTGACAAGGAGTGACTTATATTAATTGACATGCCATTTATTTTATGTTTAATAGAGGGGAGATCATATACCGTAGACAAAGAAACAAAGGCTAGTGACTAACAAGTGAAACTATATAGTCTAAGTGATAAAAGTCTCAGGAATAAAGATTTTTTACAAGCCACAGTGCAGGATAAAGGACATAAGAGTGTAAAAATGTATTCATATTTTATAATCAAGAACTCCAGCCTTTGATTGAGAATGTATTTAAGTGGTAAAAGGAGTTAAATTAGATAAAATTGACAGTTAGCACGTCAAAAGACAAACAGTTATGTAAGGAGATACTAAACAAGTATTTTGCATCAGTGTTTACTGTGGAGAAGGACATGGAAGATATAGATGATGACATCTTGAAAATGTATGTATTACAGAGGAGGAAGTGCTGGATGTCTTGAAATGCATAAAAGTGGATAAGTCCCCAGGACCTGATCAGGTGTACCCTAGAACTCTGTGGAGAGCTAGGGGATTGATTGCAGGGCCCCTTGCAGAGATATTTGCATCTTCGATAGTCACAGTGAGGTGCCGGACGACTGGAAGTTGGCTAACGTGGTGCCACTATTTAAGAAAGGTGATAAGGACAATCTAGGGAACGATAGACCAATGACCTGAAGTCACTGGTGGGCAAGTTGCTGGAGGGAATCCTGAGGGAGAGGATGTACATGTATTTGGAAAGACAAGGATTTATTAGGGGTAGTCAACATGGCTTTGTGCGTGGGAAATCATATCTCACAAACTTGATTGAGTTTTTTGAAGTAGTAACAAAGAAGATTGATGAGGGCAGAACATTAAATGAGATCCATATGGACTTCAGTAAGGCATTCGGCACAGTTCCCCATGGGATACTGGTTAGCAATATTAGATCTCATGGAATACAGGGAGAACTAGCCATTTGGCTCAAAAGTAGAAGACAGAGGGGAGTGGTGGAGGGTTGTTTTTCAGACTGGAGGCCTGTGACCAGTGGAGTGCCACAAGAATCAGTGCTGGGTCCACTACCTTTCATGATTTATATAAATGATTTGGATGTGAGCATAATTGGAGGTGTAGTGAACAGCAAAGAAGTTTACCTCATATTACAACAGGATCTTGATCAAATGGGCCAATGAGCTGAGAAGTGGCAGATGGTGTTTAATTTAGCTAAATGTGAGGTGCTGCATTTTTGGAAAGCAAATCTTGACAGGACTTATACGCTTAATGGTAAGGTCCTGGGGAGTGTTGCTGAACAAAGAGACCTTGGAGTGCAGGTTCATAGCTCCTTGAAGTTAGAGTCACAGGTGGATATGATAGTGAAGACAGTGTTTGCTATGCTTTCCTTTATAGGTCAGAGTATTGAGTACAGGAGTTGGGAGGTCATGTTACGGCTGTACAGGACATTGATTAGGCCACTTTTGGAATATTGCATGCAATTCTGGTCTCCTTTATACTAGAAGGATGTTGTGAAACCTGAAAGGGTTCAGAAAAGATTTACAAAGATGTTGCCAGAATTGGAGGATTTGATCTATAGAGAGAGGTTGAATAGGCTGGGACTGTTTTGCCTGGAGCATCAGAGGATAAGGGGTGACCTTACAGAGCTTTATAAAATCATGACGGGCATAGGCAAGATAAATAGACAAAGTCTTTTCCCTGGGGTGGGGGAATCCAGAACTAGAGGGCATAGGTTTAGGTTGAGAGGGGAATGACATAAAAAGAGCCCTAAGGGGCAACGTTTTGACACAGAGGGTGGCATGTGTATGGAATAAGCTGCCAGAGGACGTGGTGGAGGCTGGTACAATTGCAACATTTAAAAGGCATCTGGATAGGTAAATGAATAGGAAGGGTTTGGAGGGAAATGGGCCGGATACTAGTAAGTGGAACTTGATTAGATTGGGATATCTGGTTGGTGTGGATGAGTTAGACTGAAGGGTCTGTTTCCATGCTGTATATCTCTATGACTCTATGGCTCTAAGTAACAGCTGGTCAAAGAGCAGACAGCTTTGGAACCATATGCCAAGTAAATACTAATTATTGAGCCAACAGCTGTAGAACAGCTCATGGGGAGATAGTGTCTTATTGGTAATGTACTAGAGAGCCAGGCAAATGTTCTGGGGAGATGAGTTCAATTCCCACTATAGTAACTGATTTCAATGAATGAAATAAAAGAAGTCCCTGGGTTATGAATGAGTTCTCTGTTTAAGTCTGTTTATATGTCAAATTTATATGTAAGATGGAACAGTTACATATGGTTCACATCTAGCATCAATTAGTCAAATGTTTGTCTTATATATATTTTACCTAAAACATCTTAAATATCATAATACTGTAATAATAATAAATGTAACCACACTACAGTACTTATAATTGAGAGAGAGAATGTTTGTGTGTGTATAGGTATAAAAAACATTAAAGAAACAAAGTAGTCTGCCCATTCGTTAGTATGAACCATTATATGTAACTCGATATTTTACAATAAAAGGCCTTACGGAGGTCAGTTTGTAAGTACAGGCATTCGTAAGTTGGGCGTTCATAACCTGGAGAAAGCCCATATAGAAATGAGAGTGACTGATGTCTTTTAAGGACAGAAATCTGCTATCATTACCCAGTCATGCTGATATGGTTGAGATTTATCTGTTCTCTGAAATGCCCTGGAAGGCAGTTTGTGGCAATTAGAGACAGGCAATATATGGGTAAAGCCTCGCCAGTGTCGCCCACATCAAATGAAAACTTTATCTTAAAAAAGAACAACTTGGTAAGGGACAGCCATAACAAATTTCATTAGTTATCCTAGAATCACGCTGGAACTCTTAAGGAAGGAAGAATCTATTGAGATCACCTCCATTGGACACAATTATTTCATACAGTCAATAAGATCAAATTCTGAGATACATGTTAGCAAAAATGTTTTCCATTCCTATCAGCATTGAAGGAAGTTCAAATGCCAGAAATCAGCAATTTTTATGTGAAGTCTCAAATGATGAGAAAGATAATGAATACTATGACCCATTTAAACTCATTGATGAATCTTTAATTAACACTATAACAACGGGTGAACAAATCATCATGACAGATTAAAATTTGCTGTTAGATGATAATGACACATATTAATGAAGAATATTTCAAATTTTCATTTTTTTAAGGAAGAATCATCAGTACCAATGACAGAAATCACATTAGCTGTGCAATGTTCAAGTATATGACTAAAGAAGTGAACATATTGGATTCACCAGTAGAGCAGCCACAGGGAATGAAAGCAGCATCCAGCCTAATTAACATATTGATGTACAAGGTCTCCATACATCAGCAAAGCTTACTGGCAGATTCTAAATAAAGATTTATTCATGCAGATTGACAACAATCTGCATGAAACTCCATGGAAAACACCAATATGGTAAGAGATACAGGACACAGTCAAGAAGAAATTGTTTGGCTCAGAAGTCCAGGATACTATGCAAAGAAGCTCTCAGAGTGGTTGTCTTCCAAAAAAGAAATTCAGGTGATTAAAGGTTTTGGGACAATTACCTAATTCAACAGGGAAGAGTTCCTTTGCAAATGAAATTCAGGAGGTGATGGTCTATCAGATTAAGTAATACACAAATTACCAGGTTCAGAAAGAACAACATCCTTCAGAAAGGATATCCATGAGCCAAAGGGTCTACTAGTGGATAGAAACTTAATAGAAACAATAGTGTCTGAAATAGAATTAAGGTCAACAGTCCTCATTACACAATGGAAGCTTAATGCTTGATGTGCATTTCTTGAAAAATCTGAAAACCTAATGAAAGTATCCACTAACAGGATCCCTAACCAGCGAAGTTACCTGTCTGCCCCTAATAAATCGAGATTCTATGATTCTATGATGAAGAGTGAGAATGCGGCAGGCTTCTGTCCCAATGCAATCCCTGTCAGCTTGATAGGCCAGCCACATCAGCAGCACAAGTGAGAAAATACTACCCATCATGATGCACATTGTAGCTAACTCCCTTTGGTTCTCTGGCAAATTGCACCCACATATTCATGATGAGAAGACTTTACAGCATCAGTTACCAATTTCAAAATTGTAATGGCTTCTGGCTCAGTGTATTTACTACCATATCAATCTAATAATCTTTTTTTTTAGTTTCAGGAAGTTGTCAAATTTTATAGATCATTTAGAATATGAACTTTAGTGCAAATACTTAAGGGATAACTCACTTCGCGTACAGGACTATGCTCTCAACTCTTTAAAAAAAAGAACTATTTTACTGGCTAGTGAAATATAATTTAGTCACTGAGTCAAGCAATATGTTCTCTCAGACTGTTTTGACCTACATTAGCTTCCCATTAGACAATATCTAGATTTTAAAATTCTCATCATTGTTTTCAAATCCTTCCATGACCTCACTCCTCTCAATTCCTTAACCTTTTTCAGCCCTGTAACCATCTGAGGTCTCTGTTCTCCTGCAATTCTGGTCTTACATCTCCAATTTTAATCACTTCAATTTTCATGCCTTCACTCCTGAGATCTTAAGCTTTTGGTTTTCTCTTTTTTTGTTTCAGATGTGACTTAAAACCTACCTCTTTGACCATGCTTGTGATCACTTGTGCTGTCTCCTGAAGGCTTGTTACCAAATTTTGTTGAAATCTCTCTTGCGAAATATTTTGGAAAGTTGTATTTGTTAAAAGTGCTATATAAATGCAGGCTGTTATTGAAAAAGCACCTAAAAACTTCCCTTAACTCAAGGAAACAAGGATTAAAAACAGCATTTCTTTCGCTGTTGCAATAGGACCATACAGGATGATATCCTACAGTCTATCTGGACATAAAAATAAGCATTTCTTCGAAGCTTCAGCAGCATTAACATAAAACCCACACCATTCCACTCTCACTGTGTGCAATGGTCATGACTGATAATCTCTTGAGGTTCTGTATAAAACACCACAAATGAAACAAGTAATGAAAAGTAAATAACAAAAAACTGGTTTTTAGAAATAGAATGCAGGAATAACAAATGTGCTGTTTTGCTTATCATGAGAGGATTTGCCCACTTACTATTTCAAGAGCATGAAGGTGAATATTGCAAGAGATCATTCCACTTCAAATATAGACAGCAAAGATCCTGAAATATTGCAATATTAGTTAAGGAGCTTATATCAATAATCGAGAGAATGGGAGTTCAATTTCCACAGTGGCCACTTGGGAATTTGAATTCTGTTTTTAATAAAATCTAGAAATTCATCATAGAATTATTAGGATACAGAAGGAGACCATTCAGCCTGCTACATCAATAGTGCAATTTACTTTCCCAGTAATTTTCCCAGCATCAAGCAGATCTCTGAGGGCTGTGTGTGTGGCAGCAGATTTTGGAACCAGAAGTCAATATGTCAGCACAGCGATCTATTTGTGGGGAGCCTCTAATTAGCTATGCAGCCGTGCAACAACTAAGTTTAGAGGGAATGTTGCTCTGGCTTTATTCCCAGGCCTTCTACCCACATTCTCCCTTTCAGATGATAACATAATTCCCTCTTAAATGTCTTGATTGAAACCGTATGAAGCAGTGCATTCAAGATCCTAACCAATCCAATCCAAAGACGTGCAGGTTTGGTGGATTTGCCAGGCAAAATTGCCCCGTAATGTCCACGGATGTGCAGTCTAGGTGGATTAGCCACGGCTAACATAGGGTCACATTAATGTAGGGTGGGAGATAGGGTCTGGATGGCACGCTCTTTGAAAGGTCGGTCCAGATCAATGTGTCAAAGGGCCTCTATCTGCATTGTAGGGATTCTATGACTCGCTGTATGAACACATTTTGATTATACCTCCAGTGTGTTATCTTGTGAAATACCATTGACTTCGAAAATAGGAAAAATCATTTCATAGTGATCTTTATTAAATTTCATCTGCCATGTGTCCACTCAGTCCACCATTTCTTTGAAATTCTGTTGACTCTAGTCAATTCCGCTAATCAATTATAAATGTCTCCGTGATTATGTAAATCGATTAACTTGCATAACTTGTAACTATAAATGACAATGTATGGGGTTTTTATGAAAAGGGCATTTTTAGATAAATGTTACTGTATTTAGTGTACTGGCTGACCTGGCATTGTCATGTAACATCTACCTCTGCTATAAGTGTCTTTATGGCCCATCATTTAAAACTTATATTTACCCTGGTTCTCAGTTATATTATCTATCTCACATCTGTCATCATTTTTCTTCTGCACCTTAGTCTCCATCTCTTTCATCATCCTGAGAATTTTGAATTTGCTTCTCCTTTGAATTTACATTTCATTGCAATATATCTTTCCCGTGTACAAACCACCTCCTCTCTAAAGACAGGCCATTATACTGTTCATCCTGTTGTTAATTCCATTTTATATGGCTCAGATTTATTCTTACCAAATGGATGTTGGCTTCCTTCAGTTAATTATTCTTACTCTGGATTATTCTTTGACAACAGTCCAAAGATGTGCAGGTTAGGTGAATTGGCCATGCTAAATTGCCTGTCATGTTGGATGCATTAGTCAGGGGCGAAAGTTGGGGAATGGGTCTGGGTGGGTTACTTTTTGGAGGGTTGGTGTGGACTTGTTGGGCCGAAGGGCCTGCTTCCACATTGTAGGGAATCCAATCTATTCCATAACCAACCTGAACCTTATGATACAATGATCCCTTATCAGTCCCCTAATTACATTTGATCAGTTTGGCCCACCTTACTTTCAAGAATGAGGATTAGATCTTATTGCCTCCACTGAACATGTTTTCAGCAGGCAAGCACAAAAAATCTATCAGGTGGCTAGCTGACTGTTACCTTCTCACTTCCCTCCTACCCTTATAAAATGGGGTGTGGGTGATTCTCCCACCTGCCTTTAGGCCTACTGAATCCTTTAACTAGCCAATTAAATGGCAGTTCAGGACCTCATTTCACATAATATGCTGGACTGTGGAAGGTGGATAAGGGTGAAAGGCCATTTTTATAATGAATCACTTACAAAGATAGGAACAGAAGGGTATGTTATTTGGGTGGAAAGGGGGAGGGGTACATCATTTGGGTGGAAACAGACAGGCCATATCATTTCTGTGTGCCTTTTGTGCTTCAGAGGCAGTCCACCAACATACTGACTATTTTTGCCTCCCTGCCTGATATCCAAAATCCAAATGTCTACATCTCTCAAATCCCACTCTACCCCTTCTCCATCCCCTCTCTAAAATGCCTGATCTTTTACTCCCTCAAAAAGCCTGGGACTTGCCATGCTTGAGTCACCATCACTCTTTTTCATGGTACTGCTTCTGATGTTTCTGTCCTCACAACACTCACTACTGAACCCCGACACTGCTTAAGGAGACCTGGTCTGATTGGCCTGCTGCTCTCAAGCGCAGGACCTCCTTCCGCTGAGGGACAGAAGCCCAGTACACTGTTTATCTAAGCAGCCCCATTGTTGCAGGGTGACACCTTTTTTTAAAGTTGGCCAATTTGAAATCAACTTTTCTTCAGCACCATTACCACTCCACCTCCCTCATCTCTACTGTGAAAGCCAGACCTTTTGTCAAGCAGTGTTTTCACACTAAATTATAGATATATGATTGGAGATTGTTTAATAGTTTTTTTAGATTTAGATGTTGTAGATTGCGATTTTTATTGTCATGTGTACTCACCATTCTCTGGCACCATCTTAGAATACAAAAGACGGGATTGAAAACAGACAGAGAAATAAAGAAGCAGCCAAAACAACAGAAAATGTCCAGATCACTCCCCCAGTCTGCCATGTATCCTCGCCGCCAGAAAAACAAAGCCTCGAGTTCATCCTTCAGTCTGTGAACAGTCAGGTGACCCGAATCCCCATAGCTGGAATGCCACTGCTTCCACCGTCGGGGACCTAGGTCCAACCATGGCCTGGAGCTGTGCCCCTACCAATGGAATCGTGTCACCACTCTTCACTGCCACCTTGCCTCCACCAATAGCATAGCCGCCATGACTCTGCTAAAGCAACCAGGTCTGAACTGGGCTCAAAGTCAATGCTGGACCCACCACACTGAAACAGCTAGTGCCGTGTTCTGGCTCATGTGGCTGCCGCTTCTGCCTACTGGGACCTGTTCCTGCCACTGCAGGCACTTCGGGAAGGGGACCACACCCACCCTGCCAACACACAGAGGAAGGGGGCCACTCCCACCCTGCCAGCACACCGGGAAGAGGAACACTTCCGTCCTGCCAACACACCAGGAAAGGGACCCATACCCACCTTGCCAACACACCGGGAAGGCCCCACACCCACCCCCACCCTGCCAACACACTGGTAAGGTGACCACTTCCATCCTGTCAACACACCGGGAAGGGGACTACCTCCACCCTACCAACACACCGGGAAGGGGACCACTCCCACCCTACCAACATACTGAGAATGGGACCACTCCCACTCTGCCAACACACCGGGAAGGGGACAACTCCCACCCTGCCAACACACCGGGAAGGGGACACTCCCACCCTGCCAACACATTGGGAAGGGGACCACCCCCACCCTACCAACACACCGGAAAGGGGACCACTCCCATTCTGCCAACACACCGGGAAGGCACCACACCCACCCTGCCAACACACCGGGAAGGGGACTACCTCCACCCTACCAACACACCGGGAAGGGGACCACTCCCACCCTGCCAACATACTGAGAATGGGACCACTCCCACTCTGCCAACACACCGGGAAGGCACCACACCCACCCTGCCAACACACCGGGAAGGGGACAACTCCCACCCTGCCAACACATTGGGAAGGGGACCACCCCCACCCTACCAACACACCGGAAAGGGGACCACTCCCATTCTGCCAACACACCGGGAAGGCACCACACCCACCCTGCCAACACACCGGGAAGGGGACTCTCCCACCCTGCCAACACATTGGGAAGGGGACCACCCCCACTCTACCAACACACCGGGAAGTGGAACATTCCCACACTGCCAACACACCGGAAAGGGGACCACTCCCACTCTGCCAACACACCGGGAAGGGGACACTCCCACCCTACCAACACACCGGAAAGGGGACCACTCCCATTCTGCCAACACACCGGGAAGGCACCACACCCACCCTACCAACACACCGGGAAGGGGACCACTCCCACCCTGCCAACATACTGAGAATGGGACCACTCCCACTCTGCCAACACACCGGGAAGGCACCACACCCACCCTGCCAACACACCGGGAAGGGGACAACTCCCACCCTGCCAACACACCGGGAAGGGGACACTCCCACCCTGCCAACACATTGGGAAGGGGACCACCCCCACTCTACCAACACACCGGGAAGAGGAACATTCCCACACTGCCAACACACCGGGAAGGGGACCACCCCCACCCTGCCAACACACCGGGAAGAGGAACATTCCCACACTGCCAACACACCGGAAAGGGGACCACTCCCACCCTGCCAACACACCGGGAAGGGGACCACTCCCACCCTGCCAACACACCGGGAAGGGGACCACTCCCACCCTGCCAACACACCGGGAAGAGGAACACTCCCACCCTGCCAACACACCGGGAAGGGGACCACCCCCACCCTGCCAACACACCGGGAAGAGGAACATTCCCACACTGCCAACACACCGGAAAGGGGACCACTCCCACCCTGCCAACACACCGGGAAGGGGACCACTCCCACCCTGCCAACACACCGGGAAGAGGAACACTCCCACCCTGCCAACACATTGGGAAGGGGACCACTCCCACCCTGCCAACACAGCGAGAGGGGCCACTCCCACCCTGTCACCACATCGGGAAGGGGACTCTCCCACCCTGCCAACACTTTGTATATTCACTGAAGACTGATCCCTTTCCACCTTTTCTGCCCTGTTAACCCATGGACTACATCGAAAAATGGATTTGCGTTTTTTTTTGGTACTGAGCTCGAACCAAATAAATTCTGTTGCTGACACCTCTGTGAGATTACTTACCTCCAGTACTGTAACATTTTCCTGAATCAATATGGTAACACCTCCTCGTTGTCTTTCTTTCCTTTCTTTACAAGCAACCTTGCATCCGAATACATTTAATGTTCAGTCCTTGATGCTATTTGAATCTCGGGAAGCTAATGGAATAATTTGTCTAAATTACTAACATTTTGATTTCCTCAGCTATTTTGACTCACACCTTAACATTGGAGAAAGGGAAAATAGCAGGATTACCTGCCTGCCTGTCAACTGTTGCCCTTCTGACAATCTCACTTTTGATTTATTTTCACTCCTTTTCTGACCTCTTGCACACCCTCAGCACACTACTGTTTGTGATTCTTTTTCCGTTAAAAGATAGACCATCTCCCTTATCTTCAATTTATTTTCTACCATTGTTAATCATTTCTTCCAGATGGCTATTGCTTCCAAGTACTCTCCAGTGTTTTTCCAGTGAATCAACTTTTTGATGATGTTGATTTGATATTTTTTCTCTCTCTTTCACATCAGTGATGCTCACCCTATTCACACTCCACTCACTTTCCCTGGCCACCACCCCATTCACGTTCCTCCCAGACACAGTGACCCCCACCCGAATCACACGACTCCCACTCTTCCTGACCCCCATCCCATTCACACTCCTCCCAGTTTCAGTGACCCCTCCACCCCATTCACACTCCTCCATGTCTCCATGATCCTGATCAGCTTCAGAACTGTCACCATCAGCATATCTTCACAGTGTTTCTAACCTGCTTTTGTTATCACTGTGAAAATGGTCATGAAATTATCAATCTATTGGACATGAATCTGGCTGCCCCACTCCATAGTGGGCATGTTCCTACTATAGCCATCTGCCCAGGTGGGATACAAACCTACATCCTCAGGACATTTATCTTGGGTTCAGGCTGATGAGTCCAGTGAAATTACCACTACACCCCTCCCCACCAACCAAGGGATAATTTATGCAAATCCATAAGTGGAAATTTTAATGCCCATTCGATGCACTATTCAGTTATTCTTAAGTAAGGCTGAATACCATTTTATGGAGTCATTGTACTTGGAACTGAGTGTGCATCTTTCATGTTAATTAATCAATTTGAACATACTTTTACCTGCTGCAAATTTTATATGTTAAGGGACTTCTGATGTAACAGTTTATGGATTCTAATATTGGATGTGGGTGGAGCAGATGCAAAAGGAATGGGCAAACCCCCCGATGTGCAACTGGAGGAACAGGGAATAGAAGGAAGTGTGCTCACAGGAATCTTTAGCTGACACAAAGATCTCAACCCAACTGCCCGAGCTATCACAGCGTTGTCTATTTCAATCAAGGTCACTCTTGCCTTGAACATCTTTTCCTTCAACAGCTAGCAGAATGCCACAGAGTACAAACAACAGCATGCTCTCTGTAGTCTGTGCTTGCATTAAACTGGTGACTGATGCCACGTTTGTTGCAACAAAGACGATAATTGCTTTCTGTTCATATGAAGAAACTGAATGCGCACAATATGCCAAGGATACAGGTCCTGACAACATTCCAGCAAAAGTATTGAAGATACATGCTGCAGGACATGTTTGAGCATAAAAAAACAGGAGAAATCCATCAGACACAATTCATGCCCCATCTGTCTACTCCTGATTATCTGATACAAGGGAACTCCACCACTTGCAGGTTCCCCTCCAAACCACACACCATCCAGACTTGGAAAAAAGAGGGGCGAGGCAATTGCTTAGCAGTGTTATCGCTAGATAGTTAATCTTGAGACCCAAATAATGTACTGGGGGATGCAGGTTCAAGTTCTGCTTTGGCAGAAGGTGGAATTTGAATTCAATTTTTAAAATCTGGTGTTAAGAGTCTAACGATGGCCTATAATACTTTGCTGATTAGTGAACCAAATGAGATTTTCTGATCATGTGTTTTAGGGAAGGAAACTGTCATCCTTACCTGGTCTGGCCAACCTGTGACTCCAGACCCACAGCAATGTGGTTGACTCTTAACTACCCGCTGGGCAATTAGGGTTGGGCAATAAATGCTGCCTAGCCAGCAATGCCCTCCTCCCGTGAATGAATTTTAAACATCACTGTTCTTCATTGTCGCTGGGCTAAAATCCTGGAGCTCACTTACTAATAGCACTGTAGGTCTGATTTCAACACATGGACTGCAGTAGTTCAAGAAGGCAGCTCACAACAACTAGCTCAATGGCAACTAGGAATTGGCAATAAATGCTGGTCCAACCAACGAAAATCACATCTCGTGAATTTATTTAAAAAGCATACTCAAAGTCAGCTGTTCAACGAGCAATATTCCAGTATTATTGTGAAGAGCCCAGTGTCTGGTTTTTGTATCTTGTAAATTTTTTTTGGACTTGCTTTTCATTCTAATATGAGTGTATGTATGTTCTGTTACTTCTTTTTGTACTTTGTAATTGATAAACTCTTACATTGACCCAAAAAACCCTTAAATTTTAATACTTAAATTATTTGTTTTGAAAGTCAAGTATCCACAAGAAAAGGGATGGAATGCCAAATGTGTTCTAATTGAGAGGGTGGGGTTTGTATAGCTTAAACAAACTTTGACCCCTTCATATGCTAATAGTATAATCTAACCCTGTTTGATTTTAATTTATATTTAATGATTACATTGTAGTGATGTGTGCGTGGGCCCTTAACTCTCTTCGGACTCTCACACTTCTGAGCCATTAAAAAATACTCACATCCTATGTTCCTTCTAATTTCTCTAGCTGCTGTGTGGACCTTTGAGGGCTTCTGAAAGTGCAAGTCAATTCATCCACAACCAATCAGTGTGTGTGGACCCTCTGAGCAGTGGCGTAACTTAGAGGGAATATTCTTCAAATCTGTCCTATTTCACTCCAGAATGGATGATCTCACACTTACCTGTGTTCAAATCCATCTGCTACAACTTGGCTCATTCACTTCATCTATTAATGTCACTGTTTAATTTTATACTTCCAATTACATTACATACAATGCATCAATCTTTCTGTCATCAGCACAGTTGGATATATGGCTATCTATTTTGTCATCCAAGTCACTAATTAGTACAATGCATGGTGTGAGCATCCTGGTGTGATACAAGTATGTATTTCCTTTCAATCTGAGTGTATCTCAGTGGAGTGTCCCTTTGAGCCACTCTATGTGGGTTTTTATGTGGGAAAGAATCTGCAGGAAGAGGCATGGTACCAATTATAATGCATCCCCAAGACAATGTTTTTAAGCATAAGCAAGAATGGAAGATATACTAGGTGTGATAAAGCTGCTTGTCACAGAGAGTTTAAACAAACTATGAAGGAGAGGAGGCTACTTGCGTTGGGTTGTATTATGATGTCAATAGACTGAGCATTCCCAGTGCTTTCTACAATTTCCTTGAGACCAGAATGAAATCCATATCTTCACTTGAGAATGTTTTTTAAGGAACTCGGAGATTCTATTAATATATTCATAATTTCTTTCCATGGAGATTGCATTCCTGCCTTTCGGTAAAAGACGGTCCTTTGTCCCTATAAGTATCATCTTCCTTACACCAACACGCAAATCCAAAGGAGTAAATGTGGACACATAATCAATAAGGCTCTTCACTTCTGGTTTTAAAGCTGCTTTGAAAGCTTCTAGACCTAACAGACACATTTTATTTAAGAATAAACATCGTCCCTTCATGCAGTTGGCACTAGCATTGGAAAATTCAATTCAGTCTATCAACCCACATGACAAGCAAGTGCAGCATCAATTTTTTACTTCATCACAGAGACAACGTGTCAGTATTCCTGTAAAATAGCAGCAATAGCCACTAAATAAACTTCTGGATAACTCCAAAATAGCTAACTTTTGAAACAGGAGTGAAAAATAAATGTTGATACATTCCTGACAGGCAACCATAGTAAATTCAGTGAAATTTTGACACTCTCAGGTCAACAGTAAATCGCACTCAAAATATACCTGCCATGTCCATTCTGCTTATACATGTCATCCACTGCACAGAAGTGTCATCTGAATCCCACTTATTCTCCCTGCTGACATGTACTGTAGTCATGAATTGTGAATTGTAAATGGTAATATTTCACAGTATATGTCTCAGTTTCTATATATAACCCAAAACTGCCCATGATAAGGGAAAGGAGTATTAATTCCTGAAGACAAAACAGCGCCTTGATAAAAAAAAAAGTAGGTCACCAAACACTTTTGACAGAGTTGAAGTTCTGCACACGGCATCCTGAAATCATTCTATTGGCCTGACTTTGTTTCAGCTTTAGTTACACGTGGAAATGAGAGGCTAGTACATTTATTGTTTCTAACACAGCTGTTTGATAAATTAATAACCAATAAATGTTCACACTCTTGGGGCTTGCTCATAAATTTGTCTCACTTTTTAACATCTATAGTAACCAAGCCAAGTAAGCATTTCAATTGTAGACAGGTAATTACTTCTAACCCATAGCAACCAAACCCTGTGAATGAAGCATATCCTATCTTTTTAAGCTGAGTATGGATTAAAGGTATTGCCTAACAGATTAGGATAGCCAGAAAGGTTATCTTCACACAAGAGTGTAGAAAGGTAGTTCCAAATTCAGCAACTGTGCTCATAGAGACAGCAGAAAACCAGTTTTGCTTGCATATACCAACCCTTGAACGAAATTCATAGAATCCCTACAGTGTAGAAAGAGGCTATTCAGCCCATCAAGTCCACACTGATCGTCTGAAGAACATCCCATCCAAACCATCTCTATAATTCCACATTTATCATGGCTAATCCACCTAGTCTGTACACTACAAGACAATATCGCATGTCCAATCCAGCTAACCTACATGTCATCTTTGGAAGAAACCAGAGCACCCAGTGGAAACCCACGTAAACACAGGTGAAGGTGTAAACTTCACACAGACAGTTACCAGAAGGTGGAATTGAACCCAGATCCCTAGGCAGCAGTGTTAGCCACCACGCCACCCCTTACACTGATGATCCAAATGCAGAAATTCCTCATAAGACCTTGATTAAGTATGGAACTAAAAACGTCCACTCAACCTATCAAATACAAAAATAGAAATTGCTGGAAAATCTCAGCAGTTCTGGCAGCATCAGTGGAGAGTTAATGTTTTGGGTCCAGTGACCTTCTACAGATGCTGCCAGATATGCTGAGTATTTCCAGGAATTTCTGTTTCTCTTTCTGATTTCCAGCATCCGCAGTTCTGTTGGCTTTTTCATTCAAGTGCTTGGTTTCCAAAAACATCAGGTATTTAATACTATATTTTCTGATGCACATGTCTGGTTATAATCAGCTGTCTGTTCTTCTCCTGCTGTTGCTCAGCAGAGATTGTAGGTTGATAGGATGTGACCAGAAGAAATGGAACTTGCACGGTATGAGGAGCATGAGGTGAAGAATCCAGAAACACTAGCATTCGGTCATCAGTCCCATAGTTGGTTCCAACATCCCTCTATCCAAATAGAAAAAAAAGTGAGTGTCTTCTGCTATCCTTTTCACAAAGGAGATATTAAACATCTTTTGCCTCCAAATTAACATGTCTACCACCCTTATTTTTTAGGTGAGAGTTAACTGCATACCATGTCCAGGCAAGGTTAAATGCAGGAACTTCCAATTAAGGGAGACTCCAGCCTAGTCTTCCTCACATTGCTGATGCTTTAAGGAAGTTGTAGGTTATCCAAGAAACATTACAGCAAGACCAGAATGTTACATTGCAGGCACCTGACTAAAATCCAAGCAATTAAACCAAATTCTTCAGGTGTGTTGGCAAATTTATGACCAAAGAAAACTTGCCCTATCTTATTCTCTCTTCAGCTCCTCAGTCCCATGAGGGAGTCACAAGCAAATCTTTAAGAGTCTATGTCTCCACCATTATAAACAATTTATTTACTTTTTAAGAGGGCTGTAGTCAAAGAACATTAAAATGTGGATCTCTCTGAGGGTGTCACTATTTTGAAATGTGAATTCAAAAGTCACACCAGTAGTTTATTTTTGCATGCAAACATACCTTAAACCAAAATTGAAATATTTTTTAAAAAAAATAAACACAAAGAGTTCAATGAATTATTCAAGAGTCACTTTAGCTGTGGCATCATTACAAGGATCACATTCTGTATTAGATTTGGCACTTCCATTTTCAACAGTCATCCCTCCACAGCGTTGAACCTTCCTATCCATTCATTGAATTGAATATTTTGCATTTTGAAGTATCTGATAACACTTTGTGCTTTAATAGTATCCCTTGATTTGATAATAAAACCAAACAAAACATTTAGTAGGCAGCAAGCATATTTCTAATCTCTGTGAAGAATTTTTCTCCATCTCAATCAATCTCTGCCATTTGGCATCAACATGATCATTGAGTGATGTGTTAAGGGGCATCAGATGATATTGTGAATTTGCATACTTCCTTTTTATCTCTCTATTGTATCTACTGCATCTTGATGTGAAGGCGGTCTTCATGGGATCATAAAATAGGACCATAGTAATAGTTACAACAAAGAGGGAAGACATTTGACTCTCAAATTTGTGGGCGGCACGGTGACACAGTGGTTAGCACTGCTGCCTCACAGCGCCAGAGACTCGGGTTCAATTCCCGCCTCAGGCGACTGACTGTGTGGAGTCTGCACGTTCTCCCCGTGTCTGCGTGGGTTTCCTGCGGGTGCTCCGGTTTCCTCCCACAGTCACAAAGATGTGCAGGCCAGGTGAATTGGCCATGCTAAATTGTCCGTAGTGTTAGGTAAGGGATGTGGGTGGGTTGCGCTTTGGCGGGTTGGTGTGGACTTGTTGGGCCGAAGGGCCTGTTTCCACACTGTAATGTAATGTAATCTAATCTAATCAAGTTCATCCTGGCACTTTGAAAAAGTAAATTCTGGCAATATATTTCCCAAAGCTTTTCCACATGGTTCTGTAATTTGTTTTTATCTTTAGCCAATTCCATCTGAAGAGTCCCAGTTGAATGTAACTCCACCATCTTGTCAGTTAATGCATTGTAAATCCTAACCAACTTGTGTTAGTTTTTTTTCCACCAATCATCTTAAATCTGTGTCCTCTGATTTAAAGTCTTCTGCTAAAGGGAATAGTTTCCTTTTGCCTACTCTCTTTAGACCTGTCATGATTTTGAACATCTCTATAAAATTTCCTTTTATACATCTTTTCTCTAAAGTGAACAACCTGTTTCAACCAAAGTCACGCATTCCTGGACATGGTTAATATGGACACATAACATTGGAAGTAGTTGGGCAGATGGGGACAACAGTTAAAAAAGGTCTCTGGGATCTCGATTTTATAAGTTACTCCATGTAATATGAAAAACAAGACTGTTAATGTGAACCCTTATTGAACACTGGTTCAACATCAACTGGAGTATGATAATAAATTCTGTGCAGCACATTTTAGGAAGAGATGAGAATGCTTTAGAGAGTGTGTGGAAAATATTTACAACAAATTATTCCAAGAATGTAGGACTAAAGTCTTGTAAGATCATAAGAAATAGGAACAGGAGTAGGCAGTTCAACACCTTGAGCCTGCTCCTCCATTCAAAAGGATCATGGCTAATTCGACATACCTCATATCCACTTTCCTGCCCTTTCCCATAACCTTTGATTCTTATATTGATCAAGAACCTATCTCAGCCATAAAAATACAAAAGCACTCTGCCCCACAGTCCTTTGTGGCAAGGTGTTCTAAAGTCTCACAACCTTCTGAGAAAAGAAATTCCTCCTCATACCAGTCTTAAATTCCTTAATATTGAGACTATGCCCTCGAGCCCTAGATTCTCCCAAGAAGGGAAACATCTTCTTAGCATTTAACCCCTCAAACCCATTAAGAGTCTTTATGTTTCAATGAGATCACTTCTACACTCCAGTGAGTAGAGACCCAACCTTCATAACACTTTGGGTTAGAGAATAAGATTCTCTGAGGTAAAAACAATAACTGCAGATGCTGGAAACCAGATTCTGGATTAGTGGTGCTGGAAAAGCACAGCAGTTCAGGCTGCATCCGAAGAGAAGTAAAATTGATGTTTCGGGCAAAAGCCCTTCATCAGGAATATAGGCATCCTTCAGGCACTCTGCCTGTATTCCTGATGAAGGGCTTTTGCCTGAAACGTTGATTTTACTGCTCCTCGGATGCAGCCTGAACAGCTGTGCTTTTCCAGCACCACTAATCCAGAATAAGATTCTCTGAGCACAGTGGCTCAATGGTTAGCACTGCTGCCTCACAGCACCAGGGTCCCAGGTTTGATTCCAGCCTCGGACAACTGTCTGTGTGGAGTTTGCACATTCTCCCTGTGTCTGCGTGGGTTTCCTCCAGGTGCTCCGGTTTCCTCCCACAGTCCAAAGATGTGCAGGTCAGATGAATTGGCCATGCTAAATTGCCCATAGTGTTAGGTACATTAGTCAGAGGGAAAACTGGTTTGGGTGGGTTACTTTTTGGAGGGTCGGTGTGGACTTGTTGGGCCAAAGGGCCTGTTTCCACACTGTAGGGAATCTAATCAGCATCAGAATAAAGATAGTGTTTCTCATTTCATTCTAAGGATATATACCTCAGCTCTCGGTCTCAGACAGGGGAAATATCCTTCCTGCATCTACCCTATCAAGACCTGGAAGAATTTTGCATACTTCAATGAGCTTACCTCTCAGTCTTTTAAACTCTAGAGAATATAGACCTCTGCTTCATATTCAATTTAGCTATGAAAAATCAGCTTAAACAACTGGAGACTTTAGGTCAAGGTAATTGTAGAATGATAAAAGAAATATAATAACTGCAAATAATTATGAAAGACAACACTTGCAAATTAGAGCATAGTTTTTGTGTAATGCAGTTAGGGAAAAAAGTGATTCTGCTTGGCAATGTGCTGGGGAATTAAATTCTTCCTCTTTACAGGCACATTAAGTATTCACAAGCCAGTAGCCAGCAGGAAAGCTGTGCACCAACAATCCCCAAAGTGCTTCTGAATTGAACCTCAAAGGTACCCCAGCCCTGTAACACAGCGTGACATTTCTTCCCACTTTGCACACAAGTTACTTTGGGGCTCCTCAGGATGGCAACACATTACCAAATTCTCAGATAACTGAACTGAGACTACTCAATCTCATTGCATGAGCATCCTTGTTTACAGACAGCCATGTTACAATTATAGTCATTAAACATTTTATAAGATTTTAATCCATCAGCCTAGTTTGGATTTGAACTCAGGTCCAAGAGTTGAAAAGCTCACAACACTACCTAATTTCCCTTCAGGTGCCCATTTCAGATTCTATCCCTTATAATCAACAAATCATGAAATTGTGCAGTAATACATCCCTTAGGATTTGTAGGATAGCACCTTTAGTGTAGATTGTTTTATCCCTCCAGTATATGTGGCATGAAGTAAACCAGAATATATGACTCCACAGATTTAATGAAATTGTTGGCGATTATCATTTGAAACCCCCCATTGCTATCAGCAAACTGCCATTCCAACTTAAGCACCACAGCACACTGATCAGAAACCATTCAAGCCTGCTATGTATATTGCTGTTTTTCAAGCAATGAAATATGGTCTTTTTTGTTTTGTAGATGGACAACTTGCCCTTGCATTTGTTACATTGTGTAAATCTTCAGCTTTGAAACCATGAAACATCTGTTGAGTGCTTATTGATCAATCATAAACTGCAAATCATTTGTCTCCTATTATCCTCTATTACACTCCTTTCATGACTTTGAAAAGCGATCCTAAGGCAGTAAACGTTTAATCTGAGCTTATTAATTACGAGATAGATTTCATACAGTTCTATGGTGCAATTTCAAATGATTAGATCTGTAGAAGAGAAAATTTTAAACCTCTTCTATTTACTGCTATTATTCCCAACAGGCTACATCAAATGAAAGAAATCAGGAAGACAAGCATTCATCAAGGCTAGATCATGTACTGACATAGCAATGAGCAATGTACTGCATTCAGTTTTCCTTTGAGGTTTGCGTAAGAATATGCAGCCCATATAATATGTATTGAACTATAATTCTAAAAGTCACACCATATTTTATTCCAATCAATACTTCTCTTTTTTGATTCTATGAAGGTGACGTGTAGTACAGATCTTTGACAGGTTTGAAGCTTATTGCACTAATAAAAGGTGGCATTTTGGTTGATTACTATCTCAATGTAAGTCTGATCTGGCCAGCCACTGACTAATCCCATCAACCTCTTTGCTCTCTTACTAAATACCTCCTGACTATTTTGCTTTATCTTCAGGACACAGAATGTTCTGACAGGGATGCTGACATTGTCAAGACACGCTTCACTCTGTTATTAAACCCCATTACATACTTTAAGATCCTCAGAGAGCAATTATAACCAATGATCTATGAGCAGCTCGAATTCGCATGTTGTGCTGGATATTTTGGAATAATTGAATAACTGCTTAGTCAAATATCAAACATTATTCTCCAAAATAAAGAGGGAAGAGTACACCAGGCAGATTCCACAACAGCTCAGGAGGAGAGAGGGTCACATATCTCCCCACAATTTTCCCACGGATTAGGACCAATTTTACAAATTTAGTTCCTGGAATATGGCCTGGTAAAATGCAGACTCAGGTAAAAGTGGTTGGTATGCCTGATTGGCTGCAATTAAAATATTTTAAAAGTTCTTGAAGGTTACATACTGCAGGCCAGTGCTAGCCTTATTACTTCCTCAACTGCCATAGTAATCAGACCAACATTGAAGTATTTGATTTGAGAAGCCTCAATCTTATAAAACTGAAGCACAGATATCTGGCCAACTTATGCTGTTTCCTGCTTAATGTTTAATATGGGAAGTTTTCATTTCTCTTTTGCCTTATGTGTATTTTAATTGCTACATTACACTTTGTTCTTGTTCAGGTTTTTTTTTGCATTACTTGACCTTTATTTAAGCTCCTTTTTTCTAACAGAAGTGTAAACTTTGACTGATATTTAATTTGCAGCTAGCAAAGATAGCAAACCCACTGGAGGTTTGAATAGCACTGCTGGATTTGGAAGAAGAAAAGTGTTTTTGAAAGATAGCAAAGCTAAGTATGACTAGGCCTCATCTCAATGTCACAACAATTTTCCTCGACTACAACTGCCATGCCCAAAGAGCACTAACAGCCAGCGATATGACAGTATTAGAGGATCAAATACAGCCGTTGAACAAAGAATGGTAACACAAGTTGTTTCATTAAATAGAGGAAAAATAAACTCAGAGAAGGTTGTACTTCCCTTTCTTAACTGTCAGTTATAGAAATTACCCTTTCAATAAAGCAGTTAACACCTCTTATCACCCCAACCTTCTTTTTTACAATAATTACTTAGCAAAGGCTTAAATCACTAGTTTCTCTGTGTGACCAACACTTCTTGAGTATGAAGAAAATAAATGATCTCAGTGAGCCAATGATTTTAAATGGGTTATAAACAGTGTACCCACCAATATTCTTTAAAACTACAGATATGCAAATCCAATGTGACCTCTTAACGTTTAGAATCATAATCTGTTGCTTAAAATCTAGAATGTATTATTTCATACTCTGATCCTGTTTCTTTCATACACTTTCTCTGTCCTCATCCCAAATCTCCCCCTTTTGCTGCTTTGTCTGATTCCAGCTTCCTCATTCTTTTTCCCTCCATTTCTCATTTCCTTCTATTTCTAATCTATCTCCAACTCCATTTCATACCTGACTCCAATTTATTTTCCGAATATGTATTATTGTCTGCCCAACCCCTTCATTCCTTCTTAAATATTCCTTTCCCCTTTTGTTCCTCCACAACTTTGCCCTTCAATTATTCTCTCTATGTATCATTCTTATTTTCAGTCTCATGGTCCCTTATTCACAGTTATCTTAATCTCTAATTTTAGAATAACCCATTTTTCAGTTATTTATGTTTTTTTTCTCTTTGTCATATTATTCCAGATCATCACAGTCCAGTTATGTAACAGTCGCCAGCCACAGGTCGAATTTTCATGAACTTGCACTTTCTCTCCTGGCAACATAATCTGGTTCTTTCCTAAAGGAAGTGAAGAAATAAATACCGGCTGTACCTGGTTAAAGTTAGATTTGAACACTCACCCCTAGTGAACAAAATTTTAGCTTTCCCTGCCTACAAGAAATGATCTTGTTTTGCATTATATTACACAAGTTCCTCCACATAGAGAATTGTGTGGAGTGCCGGAACGGTATCATAATCCCTCTTCCTGTGGTCAACAACATCTTTACCTATTTTCAGTGGCTTTGCAACAGTGTACATTTCTGGCCCCCTTAGTTCACTACCTCCCAGTGACCAAGAATATTACATCAGCTTGTTCTGGAAAATGAGTTTTGAATTGTTTATGGAATTGTGCACTGTGTGGTGGCGTGTAAGAAGAAAGTATACTATTCCTCTCCATTCCTTTCTTGAAGGACTCTCTTCTTCCCCTCTTGCACAGCACATTAATGAATAAACATCATGAATAGGCTCATAAGCGTTGAGAATTGCTCTTTCAACAGTTTCACAGTCTGCAGATTCTTCTTCTGACAACCTATGCTCCACCTAACAAAATACTCTGTAGCATTAAAGTCCAAATTTTAGGCAATTTTTTTTAGAATTGGAATTCCTACGGTGTGAAAACAGACCCTTTGGCCCAACAAGTCCACACCGATCCTCCGAAGAGTTACCATCCCTCTACCCTATATTTACCCCTGACTAACCTACACATCCCTGAATACTATGGGCAATTTAGCATGGCCAATTCACCTAACCTGCACATCTTTGGATTGTGGGAGGAAGCCAGAGCACCCAGATAAAATCCACACTGATGTGGGAGAATGTGCAAACTCCACACAGACAAAGTCACCTGGGGCTGAAATTGAACTCAGATCCCTGGTGTTGTGAGGCAGCAGTGCTAACCACTGAGCCACCTATTTTGCTATGTCTACCTTCCACATCAATCTCTCCCTTTTCTGCAATCTCTATTATTTCCTTTATAACACGTAGTTACTTCTAGTTTCCCTGTCTCACATTCTCACATGACTGTCCCAACTTGGATGACATTCATTTAGGTATCACTGATTCTAACAGTAGTACAACTTCCTGTGTATTCTAGCCCCATTCCACCATCTTTCTATCATCTCCCTTTCAACCATCTTGTCTCTAATCCTAATGCACGTCTTTCCATCCCACTATTTTCTCCTTTCAGCCGCAAGGACCATTATCTTGTCTATATCCCCTGTTATGATCCCAGCTGATGTAATTCTGGACAGGTCAGATTCCAGTGTCAAAACTGATTTGTAAGATACACTGAATATTTAAAATTGTTAATCACTGAAAATATTCACATGACAAAGCTAATGAGCATTTTGTTTTACATTTTCCATTCCAAGAATTTCTATTCCTCCAATTTCCTCATTGATTCCCATAAGAACGTTTCCCCACATGTAACTATTAATGATAGACATCATAAGTACCTGCCAGAAATGCTGGTTCTCCTTTCTTTGGTATTGATGCTCATCTAAATAAGTCTTAAGGGTTAATAGAATTCTTCCATCATCACAATTTCCTTCACATTTGCAAAACTATTTTCTAACTTCAATGATTGAAACCACTGATCCCAAACATTTCTTTTCCTTTTGCAAATTCAACAAATGTCTAATTAGGTTTCTTTCCTAATGTCCTAAATTCTACTGATCAGCTCATAAGCACTATCACTGTTTTTTACAGTTTCATAATTTCCAAATTGTTCTTCTGATAAACTGGCATTTGCTCTGCCTGTCGGGATACGCTGTAATATTGAAGTACAAACACTTTTTGTCATTACATCTTTCTAGCTACCTTTTCAAATTAGGTGAAATGTATTTCCACTCTATTCTCTGCAAATTTACAGACCAAACATAGATTTACAGTTAAGCCCAATTCCTCATTGGAATCAATGCTATTTGAGCTATTACCTCCCTTTCTTGTCTTTATTCTAAGCTTGCCTCCTGTATTATCTGATTTTCCTCTCTCTTTGAAAATCAACCTTTCTTAATTCTATTTCTTTTTCCATTTCTCTTTTCTTTTCATTATCTTCACTTTCCAACCCAATTATATATTTTCTTAATTTCCAGTTCTTTATTCTTCTCTTTTTCTTCCAATTCAAATTTATGTTTTCTACTCCTAGAAAGGTCTTAGCAACAGTCATAGTCATTTTGAAAGTCTAATCTGTTTAATTTCTTTTTCTACAACACTTCGGCTGTTTGTCTCATACCTCCAAGTGATCATTCCTCTAAAATTCATTGAATTTCTATACCACCAGGAGCCTCTGCTTTGTAATGAACCTAGCTGATGGTAATACTGGACAAGTTAAATCAGGCTTCATAAATCGTAAGATTAATTTTTGTAGTTGGTTACCATGGTGGTCAGTCTCTGAATATATCCACTCATGGCTACCACTGTTCTTTATCACAAAGGACACACTTTTATTGCACAAAAGAAGAAAAGAGAGATAGGATAGTTTGAAAAGATCTTAACACAAACAGCAAATCAAAGTTCCAACCTGTTTTCCAGCAATGCCTTTTACAGATACTCAACATCAGAAAAATACTGGATAAAAACAAGGGCTGCAGATGCTGGAAACCAGAGTCTAGATTAGAGTGGTGCTGGAAAAGCACAGCAGGTCAGGCAGCATCTGAGGAGCAGGAAAATCTATGTTTTGGGCAAAAGCCCTTCATCAGGAATAGAGGCAGAGTGCCTCCACTCTGCAGGCACTCTGCCTCTATTCCTGATGAATGGCTTTTGCCTGAAACGTCGATTTTCCCGCTCCTCGGATGCTGCCTGACCTGCTGTGCTTTTCCAGCACCACTCTAATCAGAAAAATACTGCCCTTGTCTAAACTCTTTAGTTTCTTAATTCAGTCTCACCAGTTCTCCTTCTTGAACTACTGAGTCAATGTTATGAGTTATTTTCTGTACTGATAGCCCAAACCTCTTTTCAGTTCTGACAACTTGAAAACTTTTAATACAACTGTCATAGCTTGGAGACTTTCTGCTATGATAACTAGTCTCCTGAGCTGAAAAGTTGATTCTTCTGAACTAATGGCTTCTGGTCTGATTTTCCTGCTGGAGAAACATGCTATAAGTTAATACCATGACCATCCTGCCAGGAACTTAACTGAATCACATGCCTTCTTTGAAATGATGTATTTAAGTTTCAAAATTATAAAGTTACAAATGACTCTGAATCTCTTCAAAAAATGTTATCTTCATAGAATTGTAAACCACAAATCCATCAGCTTCCATTTTAAAATTTAAATCACTAAATTACAGCAATATTTATCGTACATCCTTAATATACCCCATGCTCAAACCTCAACCCCAACATTCTAATCATTTTTTTTTCTGTTTGTGAGGACATGGGCATTTGACTATTGAATTACATATTCGATCACAGATTCTTGCTATTTAAGTTCAGTGATGGAACATAGAATAAATAAAGGCAGACGAGATCTAGTGAATTCATCACTGGGTAGAACCTCTCCTTAGACAATAATTAAGCAAACATTGTGGAATCATTTTCAAATAGTTACATGGGAAGTCATGTTGTGGCTGTTCATGACATTGGGTAGGCCACTTTTGGAATATTGCGTGCAAATCTGGTCTCCTTCCTATCGGAAGGATGTTTTGAAACTTGAAAGGGTTCAGAAAATATTTACAAGGATATTGCCAGGGTTGGAGGATTTGAGCTACAGGGAGAGGCTGATAAGGCTGGGCCTGTTTTCTCTGGAGGTCGGAGGCTGAGGGGTGACCTACTAGAAGGTTATAAAATCATGAGGGGCATGGATAGGATAATTCGACAAAGTCTTTCCCCTGGGGTGAGGGAGTGCAGACTAGAGGGCATAGGTTTAGGGTGAGAGGGGAAAGATATAAAAGGGACCTAAGGGGCAACATTTTCATGCAGAGAATGGTGTGTGTATGCAATTGCAGCATTTAAAAGGCATCTGGATGGATATATGAATAGGAAGGATTAAGAGGGATAAGAGCTGGCAAATGGGACTAGATTAGGTTAAGGTATCTGGTCAGCATAGACAAGTTGGACCGAAGGGTCTTTTTCCATGCTGAACATCTCTATAACTCTAAGTAGACAAATTGGTAAATGTGCAAATGAAATAGACAAAAACAGAACAGTGCTCGATATGAGTTAAATGACAGATATATGCTGAAGTTAGAATTGCCATTATTGCCTAAAAAATCCTATAAACGTTATGATATGATCATAAACCTACCCCAAACTCTGGGTAACAAACATCTGATCACCTTTAAATTGGCAATTGGAAAGAACTGTCTCTTCATTATCCGATTAGCTGCTTCTTCAGTAATAGTCAAACAACCATTTATCCCCCCACATCCAACATTAGTATTGCCTAATTTGTATGAATTCAAAGTGAAATGGGGCCATGAGGAGCAATCATTTTCTGTTTCCTTTATGTATTTGTATGTAAGGTTTATGAATCCTATTTTACCATTTCCACTACATGACTTCCAAATTACTTACTGTTTTGCGACTGCAAGGCTGTTTTGAATGAAAACCTCCAAGGTCTGTAATCAAACAGCATATGTTATTCAACAGCACAAGCAATCTTCAGCAATCAGAAAATCATACCACAGGACATCATCTTTTATTCTAATCCATAGCTTGTATTCAGACAGCTGACCAGATATGTGTCTTATGAGTCTGCAGACAATAAAATGTCACAGAAATTCTTGTCATCAATAGAAAATGAAAGGTGAACGCAAAAGAATAATAGAGAGCTGAAACTTGAAACGGTAAATAGTGGACATCTGGGTAAATAGGATTTTCAAAGGCACAATAAAACATATGAAGGATCTAAAGATTGACAAGTCCAAAGATACTGTTTTGAAAAATGTATTTTTTGAAAATTTCTATCCCTGCAATCTTAAATAGAGACACAACTGTCTTTTAAAAGCTATGAGGTTTTGCACTGGAAGAATAGAGGCACTGAATATTACTTAAATGGAGAAAGACCGCAGACAGTTGCAACAAAGAGGGATTTAGGATTCACATGTATAATTCATAAAAAGCTAGCATCCAAGTTCAGCAGGTAATAATGGAAACAAATGGACATTTGGCCTTAGTTTCAAAGTGAATGAAATATAAAAATGGGGAAGTTTTTCTAAAATTATATTTTAGACAATAGTTAGACCACACTTAGCACACAATGAACAGTTTTCATCCTTTAACTTAAGGAAAGATATGCAAGTGTAAAAGACAAGGTTTACTAGGGTAGGTCCAAGGTATAGAAGGATTTTCGTGAGAGGACAGGTTGAGTTGGTCAAACCTATACTCATTGAAATTTAGAAGAATGGAAGGTTACCTGATTGGAATTATAACACTCCTAGGGAGCTTAACAGGATAGAAGAGATTCTCCCACAAGGGGAATCAATCTAAGACCAGAGGGCATAATCTCAGGATAAAGGGTCTCCCATTTAAGATAGAGAAGACGAATTTCTTCTCTCAAAGCATAGTGAAACTGTGGAATTCTTTACTGTAGAAAGCTTTCTAGATTGGTTGTTGAGAATATTCAAGACTGAGGTAGGCAGATTTTTAATCATTAAGGTAATTAAGGCTTCTGGGAAAAGATAGGAGTTGAGGATTATCAGATCACTCAGCTTCTGTCAGCACCACTTTAGCATGGGCAGCAGAAATCTGGCGTAACTGGCAGGGTAGCTGTAATCAGTGCCTAAATGCTATCGGCACAATAATGGGCAGCAAAATCTTGATCCAAGGAATCACTACTAAAGGTTAGTTCCACAGAATGCTGGATAGCTGTGCAACCTGAAATCTCCTTTCAGCATTGATATCAACAGCCATAATGGAGGCAGCTTGAACTCTCATTGCAACAAGCTAAGATTACATGACCTGGGGTGGCTCATTGGTTAGCACTGCTGCCTCATAGTACCAAGGACCCTGGTTCAATTCCAGCCACTGGTGACCGTCTATGTGGAGCCCATGTTTGCATGGGCTTCCTCCCATAGTCCAAAGATATGCAGGTTTGTTAAATTGGCCATGTTAAATTGCCCATAGTGTCTGGGAATGTGCAGACCAGGAATGGATTAGCTGTAGGAATTACAGGGATGAATTTCAGTGGGGTGAATTTTGAAGGGCTGGTGTGGACTCATTGGACTGAATGAACTGTTTCCACATAGCATTGGTTGCATAAGTCAGCACTCAGATATTAAGTGGTATTGTAACAGAAGCTGAGATGCCTGCAAATGCTGAGGTGGGTCCTGATACAGTCTCTTGGTGTTAGTCATCACTTCCACACTGAAAAGGATGGGCTCCTGGTCAGTGATAACATGCACCAAGCATTTCATTGTGTACACTGTTCAGCTTTTTCTCTTTGCACTGCCTTGTCAAAGTCCTCATCTGAGTCCTCTGCAGCAAAACCGATCCTTTAGGAAAATGACAATTGGTCATAGTCATACAACATAGAGATAGACTCTTCATTCCAACTCATCCATGCCGACCAAGTTTCCCAAACTAAACTAGTCCCATTTGCCTGCATTTGGCCGATATCCTTCTAAACCTTTCCTATTCATGTACTTCCCCAAATGTCTTTTAAATGTTGCAACTATATCTGCATCTATCACTTTCTCTGGCAGTTCATTCCACATATGAACCACCCTGTGTGTGAAAAAGCTGCCCCTCATGTCCATTTTAACTCTTTCTCTTCTCACCTTAAAAATATATCCTGTAGTTTTGAACTCTCCTTCCCTCAGAAAAAAAAATTTGCTATTCACTTACATTTTTTGTATCCTTTCCCTTAGCCTGTCTGCAGGTCACTCATACTGGCATCTCACTTATATGAAGATCTCACTTTTATGCTATACTCTATGTACACACAGTGCCAGCATTGTAGCTAGGTGACTGAAAGTGTGAGATCGACTGACAATGTTTCTTTTTATTATTCCCATGGTGTTTGAGGACTTTAGGTTCCCACTCCATTTCTGGGCAAGTGGCAATCTTGGCCATCTAAAGCCATAAAGGTAGAAGGGTAAGAGAGTTGTAATGAAAAGTGTTAGAGTGATGTACCTTCATCCTTGGTGTTTGAAAGATACATTTGCTGATACGAATTTTCAAACGTGGAATTGCATTTGATAAAGATTGTTATGAAGAAGTGGAGAGATTGTGGTGGTTGGAGCAATGTGCAAGGCTAGTGATGCAGTTGGTGGGAAAGGGCATTTGAAGATATATGCACTGACTTTGACCACCAATGAGAAGTCATTAAGTCTAGTTTCATACCCAATATAGATCCTCAGTGCTGCAGTGTTGATCTTGATTGCAATAACTACTTGATCCCACTGCATCTGAGCGTCTGCCTGAAAAGCCTTCTCGCCTCCTGAGTGCAGAGGGATTTCTCTCTTCTTGATGCAGAGCTGTATCCAAGAACTCTGGGATTGGCTCTTGTTATACCATGTTTCCTACTCTCTCTCATTACTTTCAGCCCCTGTTATAGCCAAAATGCACTTAGTCTTTAAAATGTGTCATTTTGCTTTAAATAGCGGAGACTTGCCATGCATGGACTTGAGATCTCTGCTGAGGGCTGCAGCCACTGATCAGTGCATTCTGTGCAAGGCTGCACTGCCCAACCATTATAATTAGCAGGCAACATAACATTTGCTGTCATGAGGCAATAGATTGTTATCAACTGAACCTAGATATTATAGATGATGCAAACCCAGCACTGACATGCAGGCAATACTATCATTTAAAAGAGTGCTGAGAATGTGAAAAACACCAGACACATCCATATTTTTTGTCAATGATCAACTGTTCAAATGTAGCAGTTGTGGACTTTTGATTGAATCACAATCCTTGTGGTAATGGTGCTCTTACAATAGTACCAGACTGGGGAATTCCTGAATATTGACCTATCCATAGTGAAGAAATAGCAATTTGAATCCAAGTCAGGAGACTGGGTTAGGGAGAAAGAGGAATGTGTTGATATTATCTCATGGTTAGTGAAAATACCTAAACACTGATAGCTGATATTTATGCAATAGCAGAGTGTGGAAGGCAGTGGCATAGTAGTTAAGAAACTCAGTCAAATGTTTTGGGGACATTGGTTTGAATCGCACCATGAGCAAAATTTAAATTCAATAAAAATCTGGAATAAAAAGATGGCCAAATGATGATCATGTACCATTGTTGTAAAAACCCAATCTGATCCATTAAAATTGATAGTTAGGGCCCTATCAGACAGTGGTAGTGTCTGTACCTCTGAACCAGGGAAGCCTAGGTTCAAGATCCACCTGCTCCAGAATGTGTGATAACATCTCTGAATAGGTCAATTATATGTTTTTTTCAAAGTTGTTACTAGGTCTGGCCTGCATGTAAAACCAGATCTGTCGCAATGTGGCTAATTCTTAACCGCCCTCTGGGCAATCTGGAATGGGCAGTACTGATTTCTTTAATGACATCATCTCCCATAAATAAATAAAATAAAATTGGGCTTGAAAGCAAGATGGAAATACAAACTAACTTCAAAACCAAGCAGACCACAAGCACGTTCTGATGAAGTGATCAGACTCAAAATGTTACCTCTGCTTTCTTCCCACAAATGTTGCCAGAGCTGCAGAGTTTCACCAGCCATTTCTGTTTCAGATCTCTAGCATCCACAGTCATTGTTTTATTCTTGACTACAAAGTCTTGCAAATGGTGCATAAGTAACAGTAGAGAAGATGGACATTTTCTTTCTGGGTAAAGTCATTGTAACTTCATTAAATGAAGTAGGCCAATCAAAGACACGCACAAGAATTCCTAGAAGCATGGCATTCCAACTGGAACTCTATCAACAAGCACATGGAGTTAAATCCCATCTCCCACCCCCTGAGAAAAAGAACAGGAAATAGCATCACTACAGGAAATGACATCACCAACCCAAAGAAATCCAAACATATAAATAGAAAGCAGTAATCATGTACAGTGCTTCACTTGAGGTCCACTGAAGATGTTACCTAGTAGAATGATGAAACATCTGGAAATGAACCTTCCAACTCAGCAAGCAAACCTACATCCAAGTTCTCCCTGTATTCCAAGAGATCCAGCCTTGCTAACCAGTCTCCCATGGGGAACCTTGTCAAATGCCTTACTGAAATCCATATTGATCACATTTACTGCTCTGCCCTCATCAATTCTCTTGTTACTTCTTCAAAAAACTCAATCAAGTTTGTGAGACATGATTTTCCATGCACAAAGTCATGTTGACTATCCCTAATCAGTCCTTGCCTTTCCAAACACATTTCATCTTGTCCCTCAGGATTCCCTCCAACAACTTGCCCATCACCGATGTCGGGCTCACTGGTCTATAGTTCCCTGGCTTGTTCTTACCACCTTTCTTAAATAGTGACACCATGTTAGCCAAGCTCCAGTCTTCCGGCACCTCACCTGTAACTATTGATGATACAAATATCTCAGCAAGAGGCCCAGCAATTACTTCCCCAACTTCCTACAGGTCCTGGGGATTTATCTACTTTTATGCATTTCAAGACGTCCAGCACTTCCTTCTCTGTAATATGGATTTATGGAAGTTTGATTTTCCCTTCTTCAATCTTCATCAGTGGGCTGTTTATCACCCTGGCTCCAAAACAACTAGGCCTACTGCTCAATATAAATATAATTATTAAACCAGTGCCAACTCTCTCCCCAGGTTCTGACTCCCTATTTGGCAATACATGTCTTCTATGATGTGGTTTAATCCCTGTGATTCTTGGAATTTTTTTTCCACAGGAGCGTCTAAACGACTGGATACATGTTCCATCAAAGTATTAGAAATAAGATGGATGAGCTTGAGGCTCTTTTGGAAATTGGCAGCTACGATATTGTGGGGATAACTGAGACGTGGCTTCAAGTGGACAAGCCCTGGGAAATGAATATTCAAGGCTATATGTGCTATCGTAAGGGCAGACTGACGGGCAGAAGGTGTGGGGGGGGTGGGGGGGGGGGGGGGGGGGGAGGGGGTGGCCCTGTTGGTAAAGGATGATATTCAGTCCCTTGTGAGGACCTAGAATCAGGGGATGGAGAGTCAGTATGGATAGAGCTGAGAAATTCTAAGGGTAGAAAGACCCTCTTGGGAGCTATTTACAGGCCCTCAAACAGTAGTATGGATGTAGGGTGTAAGTTGAATAAGGAGCTGAAATTGGCCTGTCACAAAGATGTTACAACAGTTGTTATGGGGGATTTCAACATACAGGTAGACTGGGAGAATCAGGGTGGTATTGTACCTCAAGAAAGAGACTTTGTGGAGTGCCTCAGAGATGGATTCTTAGAACAGCTGGTGCTGGAGCCGACCAGGGAGAAGGCAATTCTGGATCTGGTATTGTGCAACGAACCAGAATTGATCAGGGACCTCGAAGTGAAGTAGCCATTGGGAAGTAGTGACCATAATACAATAAGCTTCAATCTGCAATTTGAAAGGGAGAGGGTACAATCGGTAGTGACAATATTTCAGTTGAATAAAGGGAACTATGGAGCTATGAGGGAGGAGCTGGCCAAAGTTCAATGGTGCAATACCTTAGCAGGGATGACAGTGGAGGAACAATGGCAGATATTTCTGGGTATAATGCAGAAGATGCAGGATCAGTTCATTCCAAAAAGGAAGAAAGATCCTATGAAGAGGCAGGGGTGGCCGTGGCTGACGAGGCAAGTTAAGAAACATATAAAGTCAAAAGAGAAAAAGTATAACATAGCAAAGATAAGTGGGAAAACGGAGGACTGGGAAGCTTGTAAAGAACAACAGAAGATTACTAAGAAGGAAATACGCAGAGAAAAAATGAGGTACAAATGTAAACTGGCCAAAAATATGAAGGAGCATAGTAAAAGCGTTTTTAGGTATGTGAAAGGGAAAAAAAATGGTTAAGAGTAAAATTGGGCCCTTGAAGACAAAAACAGGGGAATATATTACGGGGAACAAAGAAATGGAAGAAGAGTTGAATTGGTACTTCAGATCTGTGTTCACTGGGGAAGACACAAGCAATCTCCCAGAGGTAACAGTGGCTGAAGGACCTGAACTTAAGGGAATTTATATTTGCCAGGAATTGGTGTTGGAGAGACTGTTAAGTCTGAAGATTGATAAGTCCCTGGGGCCTGATGGTCTATATCCCAGGGTACTGAAGGAGATGGCTCTAGAAATCGTGGATGCGTTGGTGATTATTTTCCAGAGTTCAATAGATTCAGGATCTTTCCTGCGGATTGGAGGGTGGCTAATGTTGTACCACTTTTTAAGAGTGAGAGAGAAAGCAGGAAATTATAGACCAGTTAGTCTGACCTCAGTGGTGGGAAAGATGCTGGAGTCAATATTAAAGGATGAAATTACGACACATCTGGATAGCAGTAACAGGATAGGACAGAGTCAGCATGGATTTATGAAGGGGAAATCATGCTTGACTAATCTTCTGGAATTATTTGAGGATGTAACTCTGAAGATGGACAAGGGAGATCCAGTGGATCTAGTGTACCTGGACTTTCAGAAAGCCTTTGATAAAGTCCCACATAGGAGGTTAGTGAGCAAAATTAGGGTGCATGGTATTGGGGGCAAAGTACTGACTTGGATTGAAAATTGGTTGGCTGACAGGAAACAAAGAGTCATGATAAACGGCTCCCTTTCGGAATGGCAGGCAGTGACCAGTGGGGTACTGCAGGGATCAGTGCTGGCACCGCAGCTTTTTACAATATATATTAATGATATACAAGATGGTATTAATACTAACATTAGCAAATTTGCTGATGATACAAAGCTGGGTGGCAGGGTGAAATGTGAGGAGGACGTTAGGAGATTACAGGGTGACCTGGACAGGTTAGGTGAGTGGACAGATGCATGGCAGATGCAGTTTAATGTGGATAAATGTATGGTTATCCACTTTGGTGGCAAGAACAAGAAGGCAGATTACTACCTAAATGGAGTCAAGTTAGGTAAAGGGGCAGTACAAAGAGATCTGGGTGTTCTTGTACACCAGTCAATGAAGGCAAGCATGCAGGTACAGCAGGTAGGGAAGAAAGCTAATAGCATGCTGGCCTTCATAACAAGAGGGATTGAGTATAGAAGCAAAGACATGTTTCTGCAGCTGTACAGGGCCCTGGTGAGACCGCACCTGGAATATTGTGTGCAGTTCTGGTCTCCAAATTTGAGGAAAGACATTCTGGCTATTGAACGAGTGCAGCGTAGGTTTACGAGGTCAATTCCTGGAATGGCGGGACTATCTTATGTTGAAAGATTGGAGCGACTGGGCTTGTATACCCTTGAGTTTAGAAGACTGAGAGGGGATCTGATATAGACGTATAAGATTATTAAAGGATTGGACACTCTAGAGGTAGGAAATATGTTTCCGCTGATGGGTGAGTTCCAAACCAGAGGACACAGCTTAAAAATAAGGGGTAGGCCATTTAGGACAGAGATGAGGAGAAACTTCTTCACCCAGAGAGTGGTGGGTGTGTGGAATGCTCTGCCCCAAAAGGCAATGGAGGCCCAGTCTCTGGATTTGTTTAAGAAAAAGAGTTGGATAGAGCTCTCAAGGATAGTGGAATCAAGGGTTATGGAGATAAGGCAGGAACAGGATACTGATTGAGAATGATCAGCCATGATCATAATGAATGGTGGTGCAGGCTCGAAGGGCAGAATGGCCTACTCCTGCACCTATTGTCTATTATCTATTGTCATCAAAGCTTTATTGTTCAAACCTATACCTCTGTTCTTAATATATTTTCTCTCCTGCCAGCTAGTACTGCAAAATATTCTAATAGTGATTCAGAATTTAGGAGTAAATGAATATTTTGCGTCTTCTTTAGTCATTCCAGAACATTCCAAAACATTCTGGACACTGCGAGTGAATATTATTTTTCACACTTTTCTTAGCAAACATAGCCAAATCCCTCCAGACACATGCAAAGAACTTCAAAATGAACATTTATCAGTCCAATGATATGACAAGTTGTTGCAATTCTGCTAATGATACAGGACTTCCTGGAGTTTATAGCTCAACAGTAAACTACAATCTGCCCTGTGATGCTAACGTGCTTTCCAATAATAACTAGATAAGGTATAATTTTCTTTGATTATTAATAGCAAAGCACAATAGAGTGAAATTCCACTGAGCAACTAGATTCTGACCTGCTTGAGCTGAGGACTTGGTGACTTCACAGACACATGTGAAGTCCTTAGCAAAGTAGCTGAGTATGATTTACTTGATTGTTTCTCTAATCAACATATATTAATTGTTGAGCAATGTTTTAAAAGACCAGTAACTGTAGTCTGTTACATGTATCAAAGACTGTGCTTTAAGCTTGCACACACATAGCATAGCTGCTTCAGTTCCCAAGTTCTGTCTGATTTCCACCATGTTAACTATCCTGTAAAATTAACATGGAGGAGGAAGGGAAGGACCTTTCTTGCATTATATTTTGCATTTCTCATACCCAAAATGCTCAATTAAACAATTTATGATGTGCTGTGTTGGTAAATGGAGTTTGACCATTGATGATGTAATAGGCATTCTGAATCACTATTAGAATATTTTGCTCATTTCTCAAGTATTATCTCTACCTCATGCAAAATGGTAATTAAATTTTTGATTTTAACATTTATAGAAATCTTGTAATCACAATGTGTAAGTCAACTTGGCATATAATCCATTCTCTTTTCTCAGCCCCATAATTGTGTTTGTGCATATACCTGGCAAATAAGTTAATCTCCCTTTTCAGCTATACCCACATTAGTAATTTTCACTTCACAAATGCATGTTGTACTTATTGAAACTTAAAGCTTGTCAGAAGGATTTAGGCAGGTCCGAGGCATGCCCACTCATTATGTTGATTGCTGGTGACATTTCAAAATGGCAATTACCCTGATCAAACCCAGTACGTGTTTTCTGGTACTGTTTTTGGTCTGATTGTTTGAGGTTTCAAACTTCAACTGATAGTGACATCTACAAATTGTCATGACGATGTATCAGGATTGGAAATATGGACGATTTTAGAAGAGAACAGCTACAGCAGCACAAGACTGCAGATCTAAGTTCAGTGACTGTCTTGTGGAGTCCCTCTTACCCACACATACGTACAGACACAGACAGGAAAAACAACATCGCTGTAATAGGCAAAAGGATAGACAGGGAAGGCAGTTCACTGGTCCCTGTTCAGAGGGTTCACTTACGCAATCCTTTTAGTTTACCCTGCTCCTCGATTCTCCTTCTTCAGATGCTTTCACTTACAGACATTACACAATTCACACTTATAAAGTCTCTGGTTCAGAGCCACAGCTTACAGCAACTGTGGAGAGAAATAAAAATTGGTTTTCTTCAGGTTAAAAGTATAACTTAATGCAGAGAAAACAGTCAGCACCTGCCTTTGGCCTTGGAGAGACCTGATGGTTTCTCCCAAATATTTATAAACTGAAGCTGTTCGGTTACCAGTGATGGTGTATTTGTTGGCAGACGGAAAACCTTTGTCATTGATGTCTGGTCATAAACCCTTCAGACCAATAAGCTACTTGTTTCTGGCCAAAAGACTATTTGCCCCTTCACTCAAACTCATCTCCAGTGACCTCCCCGACTGCTTGAACAAGCAATGTATATGCAAGAGTTACAATGAGTTTCAGGTAACTTTCTTTTTAAAAAAATGAAGTAATTCCTTCAACAATCATTAATTTGTGAAGCAGTCATTTTCTCATTTCAGTCAAAGATACACTGCTTTACAAATTTCATGTGATCTTGGAGAAAGATATGTAATCAGAGATGTAATGCTTTCTCAGTTAACTTTGTTACAATCAGCCAAGTAAGCAGGAAGAAAAACAGGAATTAACTCATTCTTCTTCACCTGGGAGCTTAAAGATTTGCATTATCCCACCTGGAACTGTAACAATTTTCATTTATGGCATATCATGAGGACAGATCAGATTGAAAGATGTGTTAGGACTTTTAGCTCAAATGGTGTGAAGAGTATTATAATTGGCCTCAGGACGTAGGTGCAAGATATATGAAAAATCTCTCTGAATTTCTAACTATTTTCAATATCTTTTTCAGAAAATAAACACTGAGAACCTTATACAAGAACACATGTAGGCTCAGTTGTCATGTCCCTGTGGTCATGTAGCCTGCCAACATCATGAAGTCACACAGGATTCATGGACATTTGTATGAAGGTTGATTGCTGCTCTGAAAACTGTATTCCCTTTGGATTTTGTAACTCAAGACAATAAAGCAAGGGGGACAGGTTGAATATTTAAAATTGACTCCATAGTGCTGAAAAATCATTTTTCAATAGATCATGCATATGTCAATAATATTCAATTATGATAATTTAATAGGATGTTCAATTGTTTTCAATCATCAAGTTAGGGAGAGAAATAAGTTTGACGAGTACACAAAGAGGCTACAAAGCAAGATAAATAGATTAACTGAATGGGCAAAGATCTGATAAACTTTGTATAATGTGTGAAAATGCAAAATTGGACAATTTGACAGGTAAAATAAAAATGTTTCATTTTATCTAAATACTGAGAGATTGCAGAATAGGATCTGGGTGACCTAGGGTATGAATGACAAAATATTAGCATGTCGGAACAACAAGTATTTAAGAAAGCTGCAAGAATAATATATCACCCATCCAAGATGGCGGTAAAGTAGCAGTGCAGCGTGGAAAGCTCATCTGCTCTGTGAGTTTTTACTTTTTTTCCTTCCTTCATTGATTTTTTTTGCTTACTTTAATTGACTGACTTTCTGTGGGGAGCGAGTATGTGCAGTGCAGAGGCGATCAGCGCAGAGAAGAGTGAGCCCAGAACAATGGAGTCAAGCTCTGGCAGGGTGAGCCAGCCCAACATGGCCGACAGTGAGGTCCCAGGAGTAGCCATGGGCACCCGCATGGGCCCCAACTATGCCTGCCTCTTCGTCGGATATGTGGAACAGTCCATCTTCCGGCAGCTACACTGGTACCAACCCCACCTTTTCCTCCGCTACATTGATGATTGTATTGGCGCTACCTCATGCTCCCACAAGTAGGTTGAACAGTTCATGCACTTTACTAACACCTTCCATCCCGACCTCAAATTTACCTGGACCTTCTTAAACTCCTCCCTCCCCTTCCTAGACGTCTCCATTTCTATCTCGGGTGACCGACTCAACATAGACATTTACTACAAACCGACCGACTCAGATTATACCTCCTCCCAACCTGCCCCTTGTAAAAATACCATCCCATATTCCCAATTCCTCCACCTCCGCCACATCTGCTCCCAGGAGGACCAGTTCCACTACCGAACAACTCAAATGGCCTCTTTCTTCAAAGACCGCAATTTCCCCTCCGACGTGGTCGACGACACTCTCCACCGCATCTCCTCCACTTCCTGCACCTCCGCCCTTGAATCCCGCCCCTCCAATCACCACCAGGACAGAACCCTACTGGTCCTCATCTTCCACCCCACCAACCTCCGGATACATCGTATCATCCTCCGTCATTTCCGCCACCTCCAAACAGACCCCACCGCCAAGGGTATATTTCCCTCACCACCCCTATCAGCATTCAGGAGAGACCACTCCCTCCGCAACTCCCTCATCAGGTCCACACCCCCCACCAACCCAACCTCCACTCCCGGCACCTTCCCCTGCAACCGCAAGAAGTGCAAAACTTGCGCCCACACCTCCCCCCTCACCTCCCTCCAAGGCCCCAATGGATCCTTCCATATCTGTCCCAAATTCACCTGCACCTCCACACACATCATTTACTGTATCCGCTGCACCCGATGTGGTCTCCTCTACATTGGGGAGAAAGGCCGCCTACTTGCGGAACGTTTCAGGGAACACCTCTGGGACACCCGCACCAACCAACCCAACCGCCCCGAGGCTGAACACTTTAACTCCCACTCCACCAAGGACATGCAGGTCCCCCCACCTTATCTCAATCCCAACCCTCGGATTCAGCACCGCCCTCTTGACCTGCAATCTTCTTCCTGACCTCTCCGCTCCCACCCCCTCTCTGGCCTATCACCATCACCCTCACCTCCTTCCACCTATCGTATTCCCAGCGCCCCTCCCCCAAATTCCCTCCCACTACTTTTTATCTCAGCCCGCTTGGCACACCAGCCTCACTCCTGAAGAAGGGCTTATGCCCGAAACGTCGATTCTCTTGCTCCTCGGATGTTGCCTGGCCTGCTGTGTTTTTCCAGCACCACATTTATCAGTGGGGTCCCCCAGCATCAGCGGCTGTGGCGAGAACAGGCTGTCCAAGTCACCAGCGACGAGAGCAGATAGCTCCAGGTTGAAGTTGGCGTGGACTGGAGACGAGGCCCAGTGTTGTCTGCTTGAAGGCCTGTAATGCAAGACATTTTATTCCTTTACTTTTCAAATTTATTCCTAAGATTTTATACCAAGGGACCTTGTACCTAAGATGTTATGAAGGACTGTAATGCTGAACTTTTTATTTCTTCATTTTTCCTAAGATCCTATACATAGAGTCATAGAGGTGTACAGCATGGAAACAGACCTTTCGGTCCAACCCATCCATGCTGACCAGATTCCCAACCCAATCTAGTCTCACCTGCCAGCACCCGGCCCATATCCCTCCAAACCTTCCTATTCATATACCCATCCAAATGCCTCTTAAATGTTGCAATTGTAACAGCCTCCACCACTTCCTTTGGCAGTTCATTCCATACACGTACCTCCCTCTGAGTGAAAAAGTTGCCCTATTGGGTCTCTTTTATATCTTTCCCCTCTCACCCTACACTTATGCTCTCTAGTTCTGGACACCCCGACTCCAGGGAAAAGACTTTGCCCATTTACCCTATCCATGCCCCTCATAATTTTGTAAACCTCTATAAGGTCACCCCTCAGCCTCCGATGTTCCAGGGAAAACAGCTCTAGCCTGAACAGCCTCTCCCTATAGCTCAAATCCTCCAATTCTGGCAACATCCTTGTAAATCTTTTCTGAACCCTTTCAAGTTTCACAACATCTTTCCAATAGGAAGGAGACCAGAATTGCACGATATATTCCACAGTGGCCTAACCAATGTCATGTACAGCCGCAACATGACTTCCCAACTCCTGTACTCAATACTCTGACCAATAAAGGAAAGCATACCAAACGCCTTCTTCACTCTCCTATCTACCTGCAACTCCACTTTCAAGGAGCTATGAACCTGCACTCCAAGGTCTCTTTGTTCAGCAACACTCACTAGGACCTTATCATTCAGTATATAAGTCTTGCTAAGATTTGCTTTCCCAAAATGCAGCACCTCGCATTTATCTGAATTAAACTCCATCTGCCACTTCTCAGCCCATTGGCCCATTTGGTCCAGATCCTGTTGTAATCTGAGGTAACCCTCTTCGCTGTCCACTACACCTCCAATTTTGGTGTCATCTGCAAACTTACTAACTGCACCTCTTATGCTTGCATCCAAATCATTTATGTAAATAACAAAAAGTAGAGTACCCAGCACTGATCCTTGTGGCACTCCACTGGTCACAGGTCTCCAGTCTGAAAAACAACTCTCCAACACCACCCTCTGTCTTCTACCTTTGAGCCAGTTCTGCATCCAAATGGATAGTTCTACCTGTATTCCATGAGAAGGATGTACATATATTTGGAAAGGCAAGGATGATTCAGGATAGTCAACATTGCTTTGTGTGTGGGAAATCATGTCTCACAAACTTGATTGAGTTTTTTGAAGAAGTAACAAAGAAGATTGATGAGGGCAGAGCAGTAGATGTGATCTTTTACGGACTTCAGTAAGGTGTTCGACAAGGTTCCCCATGGAAGACTGATTAGCAAGGTTAGATCTCATGGAATACAGACTGGAGGCCTGTGACCAGTGGAGTGCCACAAGGATCGGTGCTGGGCCCTCTACGTTTTGTAATTTACATAAATAATTTGGATGTGAGCATAAGAGGTACAGTTAGTAAGTTTGCTGATGACACCAAAATTGGAGGTGTAATGGACAGTGAAGAGGGTTACCTCAGATTACAACAGGATCTGGACCAGATGAGCCAATGGGCTGAGAAGTGGCAGATGGAGTTTAATTCAGATAAATGCGAGGTGCTGCATTTTGGGAAAGCAAATCTTAGCAGGACTTATACACTTAATGGTAAGGTCCTATGGAGTGTTGCTGAACAAAGAGACCTTGGAATGCAGGTTCACAGCTCCTTGAAAGGGAAGCCACAGTAGATAGAATAGTGAAGAAGGCGTTTGGTATGCTTCCCTTTATTGGTCAGAGTATTGAGTACAGGAGTCGGGAGGTCATGTTGCAGCTGTACAGGACATTGGTTAGGCCACTGTTGGAATATTGCGTGCAATTCTGGTCTCCTTCCTATCGGAAAGATGTTGTGAAACTTGAAAAGGTTCAGAAAAGATTTACATGGATGTTGCCAGGGTTGGAGGATCTGAGCTATAGGGAGAGGCTGAACAGGCTGGGGCTGTTTTCCCTGGACCGTCGGAGGCTGAGGGGTGATCTGAAAGAGGTTTACAAAATTATGAGGGGCATGGATAGGATAAATAGACAAAGTCCTTTCCCTGGGGTTGGGAGTCCAGAACTAGAGGGCATAGGTTTAGGATGAGAGGGGAAAGATATATAAGAGACCTAAGGGGCAAATTTTTCATGCAGAAGGTGGTACGTGTATGGAATGAGCTACCAGAGGATGTGGTGGAGGCTGGTACAATTGCCACATTTAAGAGGCATTTGGATGGGTATATGAATAGGAAGGGTTTGGAGGGATATGGGTGCTGGCAGGTGGGACTAGATTGGGTTGGGATATCTGGTCAGCATGAACGGGTTGGACCGAAGGGTCTGTTTCCATGCTGTACATCTCTATGACTCTATGACTCAGTCTGTCTCATCACATTTATCACTGAGATGTTCCTCCAAATTATTATTGTCTCCAGACATGACAACTCCTCAAGTCTAATCTTGCTAACCAGTCTCCCATGGGGAACCTTGTCGAAGGCCTTCCTGAAGAAGGGCATGTGCCCGAAACGTCGAATCTTCTGTTCCCTAGATGCTGCCTGACCTGCTGTGCTGTTCCAGCAATAAAGTTTCAGCTTTGATCTCCAGCGTCTGCAGACCTCACTTTCTCCTCGAATGCCTTACTGACTTTCATATAGATCACATCTACCGCTCTGCCCTCATTAATCCTCTTTGTTACTTCCTCAAAAATCTCCATCAAGTTTGAGACTCATTTCCCATGCACAAAGCCATGTTGACTATCCCTAATCAGTCCTTGCCTTTCCAAATACATGTACATCCTGTCCCTCAGGATTCCCTCCAACAACTTGCCCATCACCAACGTCAGACTCACTTGTCTATAGTTCCCTGGCTTGTCCTTACCACCCTTCTTAAAGACCTAGGTACCTTTGTACCTAAGGTAGCACCATAAGTGGTAACTTTATAAACTTCTCACTGTGCTCATGTGACAACAAATCTAATTCTAATTCTATTGTTTATTTTGACAGGAATTGAATGCAAAAATAGGGACACTAGGCTTGAGTTACAAAGGGTACTGGTGGGACCATGTTCAGAGTACTGTGTACTGTACAGTCTGTTCATAAATGCGTTTGTAGCTGTTCAGAGAATGTTTACTGGACTAACCCAGAATGACTGACTGTGTTGTTTGGGAATTTCTAACACCAGGCACCACTGGTGTTTAGAAAAGTAAGAGGAACCTGACTGAAACATGAAATCTGGCAGGTCTCACATGATGGATGTAGAATTTTATCTTTCTTCTTGTAGAAGAATCTAGAACAAGAGGTCAATGTTTAAAAAGAAAGAGACCACTGTTTAAAATGGTGATCATTCTTCCAGAGGGGAGGAAAATTCTTTTCACATAAATGATCATGCATCATTGGAACCCGTTTGCTCATAAAGCAAGAGAGAAATCTTTGAATATTTTTACGATACAAGTCGATTCATGATAAGCAAGGGAGTGTAAGGTTATTTGGAGGTAGGCAGGGGTATGGAGTAATAAGATTAGCCTTGGTCATAATGAATAGCCCAGGACTTCACCTACTCCTCCTCATTTGGATGTTTATATGCTCATACATTCACACTCTGACACACCAAAGTAAGTAATTACTGGTTTATATGGCAGGAAAGTTTAAATAATGCATTAGAATTTATTTAGTGGCAAGATCACCAGAAGGCAAACTATCTACATATGGCAGAATGTGAAGTCTGGAGAAGTACTCACAGTTCACAGTTTGACTTAATTGGTGACCAACTTTATGTGAGGATAATTCAACAACTTAATGCATTGAAAAAGGAGGATTTCAATTATCAGTGAGGTTCACAAAATTAAGAGAGGCAAGTAACAGCTTCATCTCGCAAGGATTACTTGTTGATTGTTATGGCAATCATCCAGCCATTTACAACTACATTCCCTTATACCCGTGAATAAGAAGCATGTTAGAGACTTGCACTAGGCTTCTTTTCAAAATGATCTTTACCCTCATCAATCCTCTTTGTTACTTCTTCAAAAAACCCAATCAAGTTTGTGAGATATGGTTTTCCACACACAAAGCCATGTTGACTATCCCTAATCAATCCTTGCCTTTCCAAATACATGTACATCCTGTCCCTCAGGATTCCCTCCAACAACTTGCCCACCACCGACATCAGGTTCACTGGCCTATAATTCCTTGGCTTGTCCTTACCATCCTTCTTAAACAGTGGCACCACATTTGCCAACCTCCAGTCTTCCGGCACCTCACCTATGACTATCAATGATACAAATATCTCGGCAAGCGGCCCAGTAATCACTTCCCTAGCTTCTCACAGAGTTCTAGGGTATACCTGGTCAGGTCCTGGGGATTTATTCACTTTTATATGTTTCAAGACATCCAACACATGAGATAGCTTTGACAAATAGAGTTAAGGAGAATCCAAAGGGTTTTTACAAATACATCAAGGACAAAAGAGTAACTAGGGAGAGAATAGGGCCCCACGAAGATCAGCAAGCCAGCCTTTGTGTGGACCTGCAGGAGATGGGGGAGATACTAAATTAGTATTTTGTATCAGTATTTACTGTGGAAAAGGACATGGAAGATATAGAATGTAGGGAAATCGATGGTGACATCTTGAAAAATGTCCATATTACAGAGGAGGAAGTGCTGGATGTCTTGAAACACATAAAAGTGAATAAATCCCCAAGACCTGATCAGGTGTATCCGAGAACTCTGTGGGAAGCGAGAGAAGTGATTGCCAGGCCTCTTGTTGAGATGTTTGTATCATCGATAATCACAGGTGCCGGAAGACTGGAAGCTGGCTAACGTGGTGCCACGGTTTAAGAAAGATGGTAAGGATAAACCGGGAACTATAGACCAGTGAACCTGACGTCAGTGGTGGGCAAGTTTTTGGAGAGAATCCTAAGGGACAGGGTGTACATGTATTTGGAAAGGCAAGGACTGATTAGGGATAGTCAACATGGCTTTATGTGTGGGAAATCATGTCTCACAAACTTGATTGAATTTTTTGAAGAAGTAACAAAGAGGATTGATGAGGGCAGAGCAGTAGATGCGATCTATACAGACTTCAGTAAGACGTTCAACAGGGTTCCACATGGGAGACTGGTTAGCAAGATTAGATCTCATGGAATACAGGTCGAACTAGCCATTTGGATACAGAACTGGCTCAAAGATAGAAGACAGAGCGTGGTGGTGGAGGGTTGTTTTTTGGACTGGAGACCTGTGACCAGTGGAGTGCCACAAGGATCGGTGCTGGGTCCACTTCTTTACATCATTTATACAAATGATTTAGATGTGAGCATAAGAGGTATAGTTAGTAAGTTTGCAGATGACCCCAAAATTGGAGATGTAGTTGACAGCAAAGAAGGTTACCTCAGATTACAATGGGATCTTGATCAGATGGGCCAATGGATTGAGGTATGGCAGATGGAGTTTAATTCAGATAAAAGCGAGGTGCTGCATTTTGGGAAAGCAAATCTTAACGGGACTTATACACTTAATGGTAAGGTCCTAGAGAGTGTTGCTGAACAAAGAGACCTTGGAGTGAAGGTTCACAGCTCCTTGAAAGTGGAGATGCAGGTAGATAGGATAGTGAAAGCGGCGTTTGGTATGCTTCCCTTTATTGGTCATGTTGCAGCTGTACAGGACATTGATTAGACCACTGTTGGAATATTGCGTGCAATTCTGGTCTCCTTCCTATAGGAAGTATGTTGTGAAACTTGAATGGGTTCAGAAAAGATTTACAAGGATATTGCCAGAGTTGGAGGATTTGAGCTATAGGGAGAGGTTTAATAGGCTGGAGCTGTTTTCCCTGGAGCTTCAGAGACTGAGGGGTGACCTTATAGAGGATTGTAAAATCATGAGGGTCATGGATATGATAAATAGACAAAGTCTCTTCCCTGGGGTCAGGGAGTCCAGAACTAGAGGGCATAGGTTTAGGATGAGAGGGGAAAGATATAAAAGAGACCTAAGGGGCAACTGTTTCACACAGAGGGTGGTACTTATACAGAATGAGCTGCCAGAGGAAATGATGGAGGTTAGTATGATTGCAACATTTAAAAGGCATCTTGATGAGTATATGAACAGGAAAGGTTTGAAGGGATATGGGCTGTGTGCTGGTAGGTGGGACTAGATTGATTGGCATGGACGAGTTGGACCGAAGGGTTGGTTTCCGTGCTGTACATTTCTATGACTCTGTGGCTCTATATGCAATAAATCCAATAAACAAATAATGTATCTCCTGTAATATTGCTGCTTCCCTTGCCCTCACTTGTGATTGTGCCTAATTTTGGATCCCTACCAGTAAGGTATGTTTCCAGTTCTATTTTCTGTTCATTGGCTTCTCCGTTCATTGTCATCCTGGTGTTCTGTTCCTTAAATGAAGTGATGTCATGTTCCTGGGATCTGCTATGTTAGCAGCATATAGAGAGTGATGTGGCTTCCATGATACCAGAGTGCCTGAGAGATCCCAGCCAAATTTCATTGGGGTTGGGAAATGGAGAATTAAAATCCTGCAGAGATCTGTTTGAACCCCTCTCACTCTGTGCACCATAGCTTTCAATATGTGAAGTGTAGGGGCTGTGGTCTGTTTGTGCCTCTTCAGTACTCTTGGTGTGTGGCTTGGAGTGCGAATCCTGAGTGCATGGTTTCTGATTAGATGGTTTTTTAGAGGTTTGATCATAGGATGTTCTGAACACATGACAGTGGAATGAAGAGTGGCACTTACTCAGTTGGCAGGTCATGGATGTCTCTGCATCCCTAAAGGAGCAGTCTCTCGCTTTTCCTATCAGGGCCTAGATTCTCTCCTAATAGAGAGTGAAGAGTCTCATGTTAGGCATGCCCCCAATCTATACTGTTTTTTTCTGCCGAGTGATGGACTGCCTTCTCCTATAATGAGAGAAATGGAGATAATGCAGCTGTTAGTACTGATACAGGGGGGCAAAGGGTGGCATGGTGTTCAGAGGTAGTGATGAGGTAACAGGAAGAGCATGCAGAATTAGTGCTGTGGGGGGATTGAGGAGCGAGAGCAAGTGAGGGAAGATGTGCATTCACCTTTGGGGTGTTGGGGTTGTTCTGGGTTGGGTTGGATGCAATATCAGAGATAGAATGTCTTTGAGGTAGTCGAAAGAAGAACGTGTCACATCCTGGTACAACAATTAAGGTATTTGATCTTCTTGCAGCACTGCTGGCCATTGCTCTGGACCAAGGAGATAGCACCTACTTGGTGGTGACCTCCAACCAAACTGCCAGGGTGTGGCAGTGAGGCCTCCTTTGCCAGTCCTCCTGGACACTCGTCTGCACCACTTCTTCAACCAGAACGTCCAGGTCCATGTTGGAGAATTGCGGTGCCCCCTTCCTGTCCTTCAACACATTCAGAACCTGCCCATGACAAAGTGCACAGTAGCCTTTTAACATTGACATGAGTATAAGTGATGTCATTCTTTCGAAGGAGATCTGTTGAGTTGTGCGTTGCTCCGTGAACAGTGCAGGGTAGGATGGGGATAGAGTCAGATGTGAGGGACACTATGGGGACAAGCAGATAGTTAATAATTTGAATTTGACAAGATAAAGTGAGAAATCTCTTTGGGTCTTGCAAGAGAGATCCCTTTAAAAACTGGATACAACTTGGACTTAACTGAAAAAAATAATCTTCATTTTGTGTTTTTTTTCCTTTTTCCACCAGCCTCTAGGCAGAGAGTTCCAGATCATTACCACTCACTGCATAAAAATAATCGCTTACATTCCTCCTCTGTTCCTGCAAATACCTTAAACTATGTGATATGGTTGGATAGGAATAAATGGAAGCTCTTTGCTTGTTTTTAGATTTGAAATTTTATGTTAAATTTGATAGCATGGTGAAAGCACTACGATTGCAAATTGTCCAGCAGTGAGCATTTAATTTCCTTGCTGTCCATTGATGATTCAGTTCTCTTCTGCTTCAGCTGTAGAATCCATCTGATTCCCAGCTGATTAGTGCAGTGATGTATCTGTCTTTATCATTTTTATTGACCTACACACAGTCTACTCAATCCGATCTTCAGGATTTGAAGGTGTCTTTGCTCAACAGTTGCCAGGCAAGTAATGAGTATCCATTTCCATTTCTTCTGAAGCACATTAATCATTGCTTCCTGGCAACATAAAAGGCTTGAGCATGGTCACTTTGGGCTTAGATAGATATCTAAGGTTGTGTAAATTTAGCTGGAAAATGAAAACCTAAAAATACCTAAGAACTCAATGTAATTAACTGTGCCTGTTTTCAGTTGTAATTAATAACAAGGCTTGTAAGTTTTGATTTTTCTTGTATTCTGATGCAAAATGCTTGAGAAATTTTGACTACTTTCATGACTGATTTTTTTTAAAATGCACTTCCACCTATCTTGAGCAGCTGACAATTGAAGATTGGAAGCTTTCTTGAAGCAGCAATTAGAATGAAATAATATTACAGGTATCTGTACATTTCTACTTGCACTGTAACCTTGGGAACTTTAAAGGTTAAATACTTAACAACATGTCTTGATGAAAACAAATGTGAGCAAAAGGTTTACAACAGAATAATGAGACATTTACATGAAGGCCTTCATTTTTTTTTCCAGTGTTTGTATTGTACACATTTCAAAAAAAACGATGAAACTCATAAGTGCATTAAAAGTTTGCATATATTGGTAGTCATCAGTCCAACAAAAGGCAAAAGAGAATTATAAACACATGTTTGATATAATTTCTCCATTAAGGAAAGCTATATGCAATGCTTATTTCGTGAAAGGTCACACTAGTAATCTATTATAGTGAGAGTGTAGTGTATTTTTAATGAAGAAAGATTTCCATTAATGAGTTCCTGTGCTTTATATCACAATATTAAAGTAATATATGGCTGCAAAGACAGCACTTGTCTCCTCCTTTCTCATTAGAACTACAATCAGTAACTCTGATTAGCAGAGTCAGTCATGCTGAAAGAAGTAAAAGTACTCAGTAAGATGCCCATCGTTCTCACAGAAATCACATGTACAGTATCCACAATGTTCACAGATTAGGACAGTTGAAAAAAAGTAATTAAAGAAGAAAAGAAAAGAGGAATGAGAAAGGGAGAAAGGACCGAGCACAGAGAAGTGCTCAGGGAAGGGGCAAAGCCTGAAGTAAAGATTTGAGCATCGGTGGTATGATGGGCAAAACTAAAACTAATCAAGGAAGGTGAGGCGTGGGGTGCAAGTAGGAACACAGAAAGAGGAGAAACAAGATAGGAAATATGTAAAGGACAGAGGAGCTAAAACAAAAGGGACAGATATTAAAAATTGAATAACATAAGGTGAATAGACCAATAGAGCATTATATATGTAAATGTGCAGAAAGCACTAATTTTTAGTCAGAGTAAATTATGCAAATATGAACTGATTAAGTAAGTGAACTATGGCAAGGGCAGTACAATGTAGGAAAGTATGAAGTCAAATGTTAGGATCTGAGAAAGACAATCAGATGTTATTGTAATAGTGAGAGACTATGTGAAAGAGGAGGGGGAATATAGTTACCTGTGCAGTCAGTTCTTAAAAAGCTACTGAAAAATTGAAAATGGCTAAGAAACTTTGGCCTTTAAGTCAAGGGAAGATCAAATCATTATTCAAACCTTGATAGAAATACATTCAATTTTGGTCTGCCAAGCAAAATTAGCATTGAAAGTATTTATTTCTGATTCACAGGAATAATATTGGGGGTTTAATGAGTCTAATCAAGAAACTTAGAACAAAGAAATTTAAAAATGAGCGTTAGATGAAATCAGGAAACATACTTCCCACACAAAGGCAAATAGAAAGAAAACTATGGTTGCTGAATTTTCAATTTTAAATGATAGATTTTTGTTAGTTAAGGGTATCAAGAGCTGTGAACCGAAGTAGTGATCTAAGAATCAGTCTTGATCTAATGGAATATCGGAACAAGTTTGAAGGGCTAAACTACCCACTGCTCTTTCGATTAGTGAAATTAATACGTGTGTTGCTGTCAACAAAATTAATTACACATTGTGGCTTCACTGAGGTATTTAATTAACTACAATGTTGTGGATTGACTAATCAGGAAGAATGGGAAGAAACAGCATTGACAACCATCTACTTTCTGGTTCCCTCATGCCTGCCATTCCCTGTGAAGTATGTTGTTTCAGCATTGACTGTGGCAAACCTACCACAGTAAGAATTGACAAGGGGTTCGAGATCATGTGTTACTGTATCTTTCTATATATTCAGATTGAGGGAAGTGAAGGTTTTCATGTTATTCATTAATGGTACATTTTGCCAGCAAAAGCAAATCAGTAAAAGGGGTAGTGGTAACAAAACTAAAATGTATTCAGTGAAGGTGGTATGGAATTTCTGTGGAGAGCTTCAGATTGGGCAGTCTGATTCAGATTCCCTAAGTACCAATGATAATATGATTAATGTCATCTACCCAGCTCCAATTCAGCAAACCTTTCTTGCTGATTTTTCTTCAGCACCGCAAAAAACTATGAATAATAGCTTTTGGGGATACTCGCTCCCCACCTGCATAGAAGAAACAGCTAATAAAATTGAAATTTAAAAATGATGTACTTCAAAGCTGACCAAGACAGGCCATAACACTAGTACACATCTTGGTCCCTACAGATGCTCGGTTTCAGGATTGAAGTAGAAAAAGGTGATATTGTTATGTCGTCTCTTTGAATCATCCATCATTAATGTTTTTAAGTTTATGTTTTATCATTAGTCCTAATCCAGTATTACCACCTTGTCATCAAAGTGAATGATACAGTCTATCGGACCAGACGATCTCCCACGATGACTGATGCATTAGCTATGTTAATACCTGATGCTGCAATCCCAAGTGAAAAGGCACAGAGGTGTAAGACTAATTATTATAGTTGTGACATTACAAGATATATCAACTAGGAAAGCAATTAATTACAGAGAGAGTAAGATTATGGCAGACATTTTTAATCAAACTGTTCAGAAATGTTATGACACAAATCTGGGGAAGATGGGACTACAACCAACCTTCAGAAGCCAGAGGTAGGGACATTTCCAATATATAACAACAGCACTTAGACATAAGAACATGGAAACATAGAAAATAAGAGCAGGAATAGGCCATTCAGCCCTTCAAGCCTGTTCTGCCATTTATCACGATTATAGCTGATTCAATAGCCTGTACCAGTTTCTCCCCTGTTTCTTGTTATCCCTTTAGCTCCAAGGGCTAAATTCAACTCCATCTTGAAATCATACAATGTTTTAGCTTTGGCTGCTTTCTGTGATTGTGAATTCCACCGGCTCACCATTCTCCAGGTTAAGAAATTTCTCCTCACCTCAATCCTAAATGGTATACCCCATATCCTTAGACTATGACCCCCAGCCATTGAAAAATTCCTTCCTACATCCACCCTGCCTAGTCCTGTTAGAATTGTATAGGCTTCTATGAGATTGCCCTCTCATTCTTCTAAACTCCAGTGAATATAATCAATCCTAACCAATTCAATGTTTCCTCCTGCGACAGTCTCACCACCACAGGATTCAGACTGGTAAAGCTTTGTTGCACTCCCTATATAGCAATAACGTCCTTCCTCAGATAAAGAGAGCAAAAGTGCACACAATATTCAAGGTGTGATCTCACCAAGGCATAACTGCAGCAAGACATCCCTGCTCTTGTACTCAAATCCTCTCACTATTGTTGTGATTCTGTTCGCCGAGCTGGGAATTTGTGTTGCAGACGTTTCGTCCCCGGTCTAGGTGACATCCTCAGTGCTTGGGAGCCTCCTGTGAAGCGCTTCTGTGATCTTTCCTCCAGCATTTGTAGTGGTTTGAATCTGCCGCTTCCAGTTGTCAGTTCCAGCTGTCCGCTGCAGTGGTCGGTATATTGGACCCAAAGGATTAGCCACACTACCATACATCAAGAGCATTTCCGAACTGACAGCCAGACTACTGCGACCACTAGGACTCATAACAGCACAAAACCAACAGCCACTCTCAGACAACAACTCACCAGAACGAAGGACCCGATACCCAGTATGAGCAAAACCAATGGGGTGTACAAAATCCCATGCAAGGACTGCACAAAACACTACATAGGACAAACAGGAAGACAGCTAACGATCCGCATCCATGAACACCAACTAGCCACGAAACAACAGCTATCCTTAGTAGCCACACACGCAGATGAAAAGCAACATGAATTCGACTGGGACAACACTACTATTATAGGACAAGCCAAACAGAGAACAGCCAGGGAATTCCTAGAGGCATGGCACTCATCCACAGATTCAATCAATAAGCACATCGACCTGGACTCAATATACCGGCCACTGCAGTGGACAGCTAGAACTGACATATGGAAGAGGCAGATTCAAACCACTACAAATGCCGGAGGAAAGATCACAGAAGCGCTTCACAGGAGGCTCCCAAGCACTGAGGATGTCACCTAGACAGGGGACGAAACGTCTGCAACACAAATTCCCAGCTCGGCGAACAGAACCACAACAACGAGCACCCGAGCTACAAATCTTCTCAAGAACTTTGAATCCTCTCACTATGAGAGTCAACATACCATTTGCCTTCTTTACTTCCTGCTGCACCTGCAAGCTTACCTCCAGCAATAGGAGTACAAGGACACTCAGCTCTCATTGCACTTTCCCTTCTCTCAATTTGTAGCCACTCTGTTTTTTCTACCAATGTGGATAACTTCACATTTATATGGACTATATTTCATCCATTATGCATTTGCCCACTCAGTCAGCTTGTCCAAATCACACTGACACATCTCCGCATCCCTCCCAACCAGCTTTTGTGATATTTGCAGTTCCATTATCCAAATAATTAATATATAATGAATGGCTGGAGTCCTAGAACTGATCCCTGTGGGATCCCAATACCCACTGATTGTTATTCAGGAAATGACTCACTTATTCCTACTCTTTGTTTCCTGTCTACCAAACAGTTTTCTCTCCATCTCAATACACCCCGTCCAAATCCATGCATTTTAATTTTACACATTAATCTCTTATGTGGAACTTGGTTGAAGACCTTCTGAAAGTTCAAGTAATCTACACCTACTGCCATCAATCTCATTGGCAAGGGAAATAAAGGGCTGAATTTTACCAAAATTCCATTAAGTATCAGTTTTGCAAAGTTTCATGGAGTTTCATGAAGGTTTCTCTGTGACCTCAAATTTGCTATTCCACCAATTCTCCACTGCCCACCTTATTATGGAAGAATTACATCTTTACAGCACCGTATCCACCTTATGTTGCACAGAAATATCCTGCTGTCTGTTAGGATTTCCCAGGATTTCTGCCACTGGCAGTATAGTTAAAGCTTAAGTGTGCACAAGGTTAAATGTCGTCAGTCATGGTAGACGTAATGGGAGGGAAATGATAAGTAAAACGTTCCTGAGGGCATATAGCTTGCAGAGGTGACCCCTCATTGAAAATAGAAGACCACATTCATAACTTCATCGCCATGTTACATCATCACTGTCTTTGTAACTGCAACTGCAAAAATGAAGCTATAGATGTTACCCATCATGAGCAACTTATAAACTTCGACTCTGTTTGAATGAGGCTACTCCTTCCATAACACCCAACACAGCATACCATCTTGTCATTTTTTCATGTTAGAACATTACACGTTGTGAAGTCTTCAAACAGTTGTTAACATTATCTGCATTAAACAATAGGTCAAGCAAAGAAACAACAAAGTTGTATTTTCTTCTGTAACTAAAGAAGGATTGCTTGCATTTCGAACAACAAAAAAATTCCAATCAATGAATGAACTGCTCTTTCGATTAGTAAAATTAATATGTGTGTTGCTGTCAACAAAATTAATTACACATTGTAGTTAATTAAATACCTCAGTGTAGCTACAATGTTGTGGATTGACTAATCAGGAAGAAGTGTAAGTTCTAACTTAGGTACCAATTCACAAAGAGGCAAGACACATTTGAGATGTTGTCCTTATCCCAGCTGTGACAAAGCTGCTCCTTTAATAAGATTATGTTGTCCTTGGGTTCTTTTTAAGGACATTGTAAAAGACACAGGGGTTCCAGAAAGTCTGGGTTTCGATGGGTTTTAGGACCAATTTGATTATAAAAAACAGATACTGCCTCAGGCAAATGGCTTTTCAGTTAAAAAGAAAACCCTGTACTATAAAAGGGGAGTGGCTGATGCTCCCAGCTTAGCTTTCCTGGTTTGATTTGGTTTTTAGCAAGTAGTGTTCTGAAGTTGCTGGACCCAAGAGAAACAGATCAATGCTAAGCCTCCCTCTCTGACTTCTCTCCTGAAAGACCCTGTGTTTGATTTTATCTTTTGTGCAAAGGGGTGTTTATGGGGATTGTTGCAAGTATTTGGAACAGCATTATTAAGTTGGTATAATCTGTTGGGTTTTCGGATATGTTAAGTTATTCAGTCTTCTGTTCTCTTTCGCTTGTGTAATCGCTTCGGTAATCTTGTAAATAAATCCTGTTTTGTTTGAAAGTAAGTGGTTTGACCAGCTGCATTACTCCTGGAATATCCACTTTACACCAGCTTAAATCAACTAGCAAAGTTAGGGTCTGGGCTACTTTCTTGCAATGTTTTGAAGGGTCTGGTCTGATCCATAACACACAGTGAACACAACATGAGCAAACACTAAGAAGGTCAGGTGAAAGTGTTGAGGCGCAATCTTTCCAATGATCAGATAGACCAGGTAAGTGGTGTGGCAGCAGCATTGCCATATAAGGAGTCGGTGAATAGCAGTGAGCAGTATTGAATTGGAGAACAGTATTATAAGTGAGTCAGAGATCTGTCGTGGTGATGCAGTGAGGCTGGTGTGTATCAGATGCCAACCTTCATGGGCAGAGAGCTACAGGTCGTTGCTACCTATGGTGCGTGTCCTCAGATGTTGGAGAATATTGGCCAAAATGGAGACCTAGAGGAGTGTGAGGTGAGCAGGAGCTGCCCAGGTATCCACTCAGGCATGCTGGGAATTTTCACTGTCTAATTTCAACCTAGGACTACCTGGGACAATAACAACCTGCATATGAATGAGGCAATATAAACTAACCATACATGCAAAGAGGCTCTTTCTCACTCACTAGTGAGATTCTCCCTGTGGCTTTGAAACATTGGGTGTGAAATCTAATTATTCTTCCTTGACAATGAAAATCTCCTTCTTCCAATCTCGCCATATTTTCCAAACTGACTCATTATTACCCATATCATTCAGGAACTGGGAAAATTCCCACCATAATTTGAAAATCATTTTCCTAGCTATGTTAATAGAAGAGACATAATAAATAAATAAATAACAGAACTTAATGTTACAATAAGACAATGTCAATATTGTGACTCAAGAACAGAAATTGCAGGAAAAGCTCAGCAGGTTCAGTAGCATCTGTGGAGAGAAATCAGAATTAACATCCACTGCCCCTTTCTCAGAATCAATGGGAACTAGGAAGTTTATGCAGAAGATAGGGTGAAGAGAGGGGGTAATGAGTAAATGATAGGTGGAGATGGAGCTCAAATAGAGAGAAGAACAGTTGGACATACAAAAAAAAAGAGTTAATAATGGTCAGCCAATGAGAATGACTAGCTACTAATGGAGACTATTAGTGGCTAACAATGGGTAGGGTGTAACAGCAGACCATGTGATAACAAGGCCTGATGGGTAAGAACATGTGAGAAGATGCCTCAAGCCTTAAATGTGTTGAACACGATATTGAATCGAGAAGGCTGTAGAGTTCCCAAGCTGAAAATGACTTGTTTTCATACACTGAGAACATTGGCTATCCTCTTCCAAAGATCACCTGATGCACAAAAGGCCAGCTTCAGAATAATCTTGGTTTCTACACCAATTTAAAACCTCTGACAATGTCAAAGTTTACAGCTCAGACTTCATGTCAGCATTCAAGGGAATGCTTATATTCTACACCATGAGCGTGATAGTGTCACAAGTTCACCAGTTTTACAACTAGGTAGCACATTGTTGTGATTGACATGTCATCACTCGCCTCCAAAATAAATATTAGTAAGAACTGCAGGTTTGGCCGTTCAGGAGAAAATGCTACCTTTTAACAATTGTTGTCGTGTGTAGCTGTTTAACTCAGTGGTACCTTTACATTTTTCTGTATAGCAATACAGCTCAGCATTTAACACAGGCATGAACGTAGACATATACCAGGCTTGTCAGCCAACCTCGAGGTGATGGAATAAGAAGGAACGTAGCAGCACGATTAGGAAATTGATTGAATGACAGGAAAGAGAGAGCACTTGTGAACAATTGTAGTTCAAGCTTGAGGAATGCATATAGTGGGGTTCCCCAGGGTCAGTGCTTGGACTCCTTCTTTGAATCCTGAGGGGACTTGACACTGTAGACCTTAAGATGTTATTTCTATTTGTGTGGGAATTGTGAACTGGGTGACTTACTTATAGAACAAAGAGACATTGATTTAAGACTGTGATGCAAAAGAATTTCATCTTCCCAAGGGGAGTGAAGATTTGGAATTCTCCATCCATGTAGTTGTGGAGGCTAGGTCACTGAAAGTATATCAAGGAGAAGTAGATTGATTTTTGATATATCAGAGAGTTGCATGCTTTGAGAAGCTGCCACTAAAGAGGAGTTGAACCCTGGCATAGATCAGCCATGAAAATGTAGAATGGTGGCTCAGATGAAAGGAACTGAATCCTCCTGCTACTTTTTCTTTTGTTCTTTTTATTTCATTTTTTAACCTAACATAACTATAGAAACTTGTGTGTACAGGGCACAACTACAAAATTTGTGGATGACTTTTGAAGTAATCTGAATAGCAAGGAGAACACTAATAAAAATCAAAAGTACATTGACAGAATGCTGAAATGGACAGACAAGTTTCAGATTAACTTTAATGTCGAGAAGTATGAAGTGATTCATTTTGCTTGAAAAACAAAGAGAAACAATATGAAGTAAAGATTGGAATTCTAAAGTGGGTGCAATCTCAGAGGAACCTGATCTAATCATAATGGATTGAGAAAATAGTTGATAAACCTTACAGGATCCTAGAATTTTAAAATAGGGAATAGAGAACAAAAAAAGAAATTTGTGATAAAAGACTAGTTTGATTAGATTTCCTACAGTATGGAAACAGGTCCTATAGCCCAGTAGGTCCATACTGACCCACCAAAGAGTAACCAACCCAGACCCATTCCCCTACATTTATCTCTGAGTAATGCACCTAACACTATAGACAATTTAGCATGGCCAACTCACCTAACCTGCACATCTTTTGGAATGTGGGAGGAAGCTAGAGCACTCAGGAAACCCACACAAAAAATGTGCAAACTCCACACAAAGGCAGGAATTGAACCTGGGACCCTGGTACTGTAAGACAGTAGTGCTAACCACTGAGCCACTATGCCACCTTTGGCTTCAAAGTAACAATTTTTGTCCAACTTTAGGGACTACTCTTTAAGAAGGACCTTAGAGGTGCTTCAGAAAAGCTTCATGGGGAGGGTTCTAAGGAGGAGGAACTTCAGTTGTGCATTTAGATTGGAGAATCCAGTCTTGTTCTAATCAAAGAAGAAACCGTTTGAGAAAAGTGTACAAAATCTTGATGGATTGAGACAGAGCAGATAGGAATAAACTATTCCTGTTGGTGGAACATTCAGCCTACCATGTCTGTGCCAACCATGATGCTGCTCTAAGCTAATCCCATCTGTCTGTATGTGATCCATATCCCTTTAGATTAGATTCGATTCGATTAGATTCCCTACAGTGTGGAAACAGACCTTTCGGCCCAACAAGTCCACAATGATCCTCCGAAGAATAACCCACCCAGACCCATTTCCCTCTGACTAATGCAGCTAACACTGTGGGCAATTTAGCATGACCAATTCACCTGACCTGCACATCTTTGGAATGGGGGAGGAAACTGGAGCACCCAGAAGAAGCCCACACAGACACGGGGAGAATGTGCAAACTCCTGGCTGAGTGGAGTTTGCATGTTCTCCCCATGTCTGCATGGGTTTCCTCTGGGTGCTCCGGTTTCCTCCCACAGTCCAAAGATGTGCAGGTCAGGTGAATTGGTCATGCTAAATTGCCCACAGTGTTAGTTGCATAAGTCACAGGGAAATTGGTTTTGGATGGGTTACTCTTCGGAGGGTTGGTGTGGACTTCTTTACTTCCATACTGTTCATGAATCTGTCGAAATGACCTTTAAACTTTGCTAACATATCTGCTTCTGCCACCTCCCCTGGCAACATGTTCCAGGCACCTACTACCGTCTGTGTAAAAAACTGGCCTGGTACATCTCCTTTAAACTTGTCCCCTCTCACCTCATGTTCCCTAGTATTTGACATTTCCACCCTAGGAAAAAAGACTCTATCCATCCTTCTCTTAATTTATATACTTCTATCAGGTGTCCCGTCAACCTCTGACACTCTGGCAAAAACAATCTTCTCCTTCTAGCTCATATAGTCCAAGCCAGGTAACATCCTGGTAAACCCGTTTTGCGCCTTCTCCAAAGCCTTCACAGTAAGGGGGCCAGATTTGCACACAATACTCCAAACATGGCCTGACTCAAGTCCTAGCACCATGATTTGCCAGCTTTTATACTCAGTGCTCCAACCAATGAAGGCAAGCAACCCGTACGTTTTCTTTACCACCTTATTGACTTGTGTTGCCACTTTTAGGGAGCTATGGACTTGGACCTCTTTAGATCCCACCGTACTTCAATGCTTTTAAGGGCCCTGACATTTGCTGTACATTTTCCTTTTGCATTTGACCATCCAAAATGCATCACCTAATCCATTGTCTGGATTAAATCTGCCATTTCTCTGCCCAAACTTTCAAGTGACCTGTAGCCTGCAGTATCCTTTGATAGCTTTCCTCACCATCCAAAACTCCACCAATCATCATGGCATCTGCAAACTTACTTATCAAAGCACCTATATGTTCATCTAAGTCATTTATATATATATTACAAACAACTGAGATCCCAGCACTGATCCTTGCAGACGGGGAACATAAGGTGAGAGGGGGCAAATTTAAAGGAGATGTACCAGGCAAGTTTTTTTACACAGAGGGTAGTAAGTGCCTGGAACATGTTGCCAGGGAAGGTTTCTCCCATCAGAGCAACACTCCTTAACATCAACTCACTATCTTCTTTGACCAAGCCAATTTTGTAACCAACTGACCAACTCACTGCGGATTCTATGTGACTTAATCTGCTGGACCAGCCTACCATAGGGCACCTTTGTCAAATGCATAAGTTAAGCCCATGTAGAATACAGCCACTTCCTACCCTAAGCAATCACCTATGTGACTTTCTTAAAAAACCTCAATTAAGTCAGTGAGACAAGACCATTCCTGCATAAAACCATGCTGACTATCCTTATTAAGTCATTTCTTTTACAAAGATCCAGAAGAATCCAGAATTAAAGGACATTGATTTATGATATTGGCAAAAGATGCAACGGTGACATGAGAAAAAAAAAACGTTTTTAAAACCTAAATGATTCGGATATGGACTGTGTTAGCTGATGTTAGCTGAAAGTCTGTTAAAACAGAGTCATTCAAGGCTTTTATACATGAATTGGATCTGAACAACAAACAATGCGGAGCTACACAGAAAATGTGGTGGAATAAGGCTAAGTTACTGGACAAAGTTGACATGGATACGATGGGTTGAAAGACTTCCTTCTTTTATGCTATCATTCTATGATTCTATTGCTCCAAAACTCTATGAATAAGGCCTGACTGATATTTTTTAGGCTGCAGTACAGCTGAGTATATTCACTGCTTGTTGCAAATATTTGTCAGAGCTTTATTTTAATTCATTCCTGCAAATAGACCAGATGTGTAATGTTTTCCTTTTAGGTGATAAAAAGAGATGTCTGAGAAACCTTTTATAAGGTATTTCCTTGGATGTAAACATAAGCAAGGCTAGCAGAGGTTGTGCATTACTAATTTGCCATTCAGATGGTGGTAGTTCTTATATAATGGCACACGGAGGTGCCCACTGCTGTCAGTATCTTTTACATGTTCATTCATGCTGGAATCACCTAAGATACCATGGGAGGATACATTGATACCAGCAAGAAGGATTGGTGGCAATCTAAACTGTTCAAACCACATGGAGAAGTCTATCCACATGAGTACTTCAACAGAGTAAAGACTCACTCAGGATGAACAATAAACAGGAGTTTTCACATGGTAGCTAAATTTATCACCTATTGAAATGGCATCTATTGTTAAAAGCTATCTTGAGAATGTAACTTTAAAAAAGTTCTGGGATTTACATATGAAGGAACTGAAACTAACATGATCATTCTAAAAGATGAAAGACTTAAGCTAAATTTGTTTAATATTACATTTCATGACATTGCAATACTGTTGCTATAAATTCTGTGTCTTATGACTCTGCCCCACAACTATCTGATAAAGAAGCAGTGTTTCAAAAGCTCGTGCTTCCAAAAAAACCTTTTTAACTTTGTCCACCCCAGTCCAACATTGGCACCTCCAAATCATAAATTCATCACATCTGAGATTAAATACATTTTACTACTTTAGCTACAGGCTGTCAACAATAAGTACAATCACTGAAGTATGTAAACTCGCTCTAGTAAATACATATAGAACTCAGAGAGCACACAGATCTCGAGTTAGCCGCTTCTTGGCAATAGTCCTTCATATCACAATATGTGGAGCTTATTTTGTGATCCCAGTTAACCTTTTCAAGTATTAATTGCTTTATACAAAGCCTTATCCTTTCCTGAACCACTGCAGTTCATGTGATATTACTGTCCATCAGTGAATGTCAGATTTTTTATCCAATGACAGTAAAGGAACAATAGTGCACTTCTAAGTCAAGATGATGTGTACCTTGGAGGAGAATCACAGCTAGTGATAATGCCATGCTGTTTCCCTTGTCCTGCTTAGTGGAAGAGGTCACATGTTGAGTCCATATTTGTGTCTAAAGATGCAATGAAGTCAGGATCTGAACTCCTCTGGCAGAATCCAAGCTGACACTCAGTGTAAGGTTATTGCTGTCAATAGAATCTTAAGTTGCTGGAGTATATTTTGCGGATAGTACACACTGTGATAAAGTGAACCAACCTTGACCAGTTTTGCCGTGATTCTTATTAACTCAGACATGTTACATTGTGAGGTACACAAACGAGGCTGAGTCAGGGGAGGTTTCTTTGAACACTTTATCAAAGAAAAACAAAATATATAATTTCTACTATTGTGTTTTAATTAAACCCTCTCAGTCTCATCACAGGACTCTTTAATTGACAGTCTTAAACCTCTAAGTAGACAGTGTCAAATCTACACTCAATATCTACTTCTCACACATGTTTCTCAAGATTTGCTATCCCTTACAGTCATAGAGTCATAGAGATGTACAGCATGGAAACACACCTTTCAGTCCAACTCATCCATGCCGACCAGATAACCCAACCCAATCTAGTCCCACCTGCCAGCACCTGCCTATATCCCTCCAAACCCTTCCTATTCATATATCCAGCCAGATGCCTTTTAAATGTTGCAATTGTACTAGTCTCCACCACTTCCTCTAGCAGCTCATTCCATATATGTATGACCCTCTGTGTGAAAACGTTGCCCCTTACGTGTCTTTTATATGTTTCCCCTCATACCCTAAACCTATGCCCTCTAGTTCTGGACTCCCTGAACCCAGAGAAAAGACTTTGTCTATTTATCTTATCCATGCCCCTCATAATTTTGTAAACCTCTATAAGGTCACCCCTCAGCTTCCAACGCTCCAGGGAAAACAGCCCCAGCCTGTTCAGCCTCTCCCTATAGCTCAAATCCTCCAATTCTGGCAACATCCTTGTAAATCTTTTCTGAACCCATTCAAGTTTCACAACATTTTCCCATAGGAAGGAGACCAGAATTGCATGCAATATTCCAACAGTAGCTTAACCAATCTCCTGTACAGCTTTAACATGACCTCCCAACTCCTATACTCAATACTCTGATCAATAAAGGAAAGCATACCAAACGCCTTTTCCACTATCCTATCTACCTGCGACTCTACTTTCAAGGAGTTATGAACCTGCACTCCAAGGTCTCTTTATTCAGCAACACTCCCTAGGACCTTACCATTAAATGTATAAGTCCTGCTAAGATTTGTTTTCCCAAAATACAGCACCTCGCATTTATCTGAATTAAACTCCATCTGCCACTTCACAGCCCATTGCCCATCTGATCAAGATCCCGTTGTAATCTGAGGTAACCTTCTTCCCTGTCCACTACACCTCCAATTTTGATGTCATCAGCAAACTTACTAACTATACCTCTTATGGTCACATCCAAATCATTTATATAAATGACGAAAAGCAGTGGACCCAGCACCGATCCTTGTTGCACTCCACTGGTTACAAGTCTCCAGTCTGAAAAACAACCCTCCACCACCTTTGAGCCAGTTCTGTATCCAAATGGCTAGTTCTCCCTGTATTCCGTGAGATCTAACCTTGCTAACCAGTCTCCCATAGGGAACCTCGTCGAATGCCTTACTGAAGTCCATATAGATCACATCTACTGCTCTGCCCTCATCAATCTTCTTTGTTACTTCTTCAAAAAACTCAATCAAGTTTGTGAGACATGATTTCCCATGCACAAAGCCATGCTGACTATCCCTAATCAGTCCTTGCCTTTCCAAATACATGTACATCCTGTCCCTCAGGATTCCCTCCAATAACTTGCCCACAACTGACGTCAGGCTCACTGGTCTATAGTTCCCTGGCTTGTCCTTACCACCTTTCTTAAATAATAGCATCATGTTAGCCAACCTCCAGTCTTCCAGCACTTCACCTGTGACTATCGATGATACAAACATCTTAGCAATCATTTCCCTAGCTTCCCACAGAGGTGTAGGGTATACCTGATCAGGTCCTAGGGATTTATCCACTTTTATGTGTTTCAAGACATCCTTTGTAACATGAACATTTTTCAAGGTGTCAGCATCTATTTCCCTACATTCTATATCTTCCATGTCCTTTTCCACAGTAAATACTGACGCAAAATACTCGTTTTGTATCTCCCCCATTTTCTGCAGCTCCACTCAAAGGCCGCCTTGCTGATCTTATCCATGTTTGTCTGAAAAAATGGCTAATACTAATTCAATAAAGCACAGACAGGTTAATCCTCAGTCTTTGAGGATTGGCTGATGTTTCAGAAGTTGTCGATTTGGCTTTCCCCTCTCTTCAAGGGCTTGTTCTGGTCTTTGGGTTGTCTCTTTCTGCAGACGCTGTTGAAAAAGATGCAAAAAGCAGTGAGCTGGGGCACCAGGTTTCCCCTTTCCTCACCCTCTTTGCACTCTTTCTAAAGATTCTGTGACTTGCATTCAATACTAGGCAGAGCAATGGATTTCATAAGCCACTCACTTAAATGGCTATTAGGTGACCACTTAAGACTTAATTGGTGGCGGGTCCAGAGGTCATCCATGGAGCTTCTCATTCAGGACTGAGTGAAGTGGTGAGAAGGAAGTGAGATTTTGTCCAGGACTAATTTGCCCAATTGCTTCCCCTTCTCATTGTTTCTCTCGCTGCCTTCAGAGAGAGGAAAATCACACAAGAAATCAACCTCTTAGAAACTTCACCCATATTTGCAAATATCGCGACTGGCTTCTGAGTAAAAGTCTATATATTTTCAAATGTCACATTACAGGTGACTGTCAGCCATCAGGAGTCAAGCTTCATCATAAGTATCTATGTTGGATTTAGAATAATTCTTGTCAGAAATCTGATTAATTAGGTTTACTTAACCATTACATATAATTACAATAAATCAACGCACAAGGGTTTTACTTATAGTTAATTCATGGGCTTGGATACTCATTTAGATCATCTTTCCATTTTTAATATTTGCAGAAATTATTCAACTGCTTGAGGAGTATAATTTGCATGTGATTTCATTACTGTGCATCTTTTTTTTTTAAAACAAACCCATTGTGATTCTGGTGAAGTAAATACTGTGACAATGAAATTTACAGAAGACTTAAAAGGCTACAGCATCGATTCAGAGCTTTCTTCAGAAATATTACGCTGAGCTGGAAATATCTTTGCATCCCAGCTGCAGGGAATGATGAATACGCAGCCTAAGATCAGGTGCAGGTCAACTAATTCCTGTCTAGAGTGGTAAATAGCTAAGGAAAAGTGTCAATCTGTGAAGTCAAGATTGAGTATGATTTGTTGTGAGGATTTCATGTTGATTTTCTGGCGTATTATTGACGTGACAGTGCCAGCTGAGTTGATGCAGTTTTTCAGAGTATACTGCATTAGCATTTATTGTTCTATAACTTCAGCATATGCTGCAGCAATTATTTCAAGTTGGTATCTAAAATAGAGCTGAGTTATTTTATCAATTCCTTGTGGGTGCCAAAGATTTATTACTCATAACTATACTTTCAGTTTAAAAACTTTATTCGCCACATAATGTTACATCTATTTCAAAATTATTTCAAGAAAAGGAAATTTCTCATGTTTAGAAGCATCACCTGCACTTGTGAATATTGAGACAAAATTAATAATTTCTTAAGATCAGAAGAATTTTATTGTTGAATTAGCATGTAGAAAAGACTTTTAACTAAAAAAAAATCATGTAACCTTCTGCTTCATTGCTTCAAATAAAATTCTGAGATGAAGAAAAAACCATCTCTCCTGGCTCCTGGAACGAACTGACTATATAACGGTACTTCATAACTCTACACTAGGACATTGAATGACCATTTAACTTTGAATAATAGAATGCCAAGGGAAATAGCACAATTCAAACCGTTTTTGTATTAATTTTGTATCAACCAAGTAAAGTTTCTACGTGTGTGATTCTTCCTTGTTTAAACGTTTTAGGATCGAGACACCCGTTTGGATGTGATCAGTAACTGGGTCATAAATGTACTCAACCTTTTTCCAGTTTTTCAACATGATGTTGCAGCTCAATTAATTTGCACAATCACAAGCATAAAATCATACTTCAAACCTCTGCTTGCTCCTGTGTACCTCTAATTTGGACACATGGCACCAATGTCACAGGTACACTCTATGGGCAACAGGCTTCATGTACCCAACATCAACAGATACTGGCATCCAACATTTATCAGCCTCTTCACATCATCATTACATATCTCCAATTCTTGTAGAGTATATTTCTGTACTTAAATGCTGTACTTAAATACTTCATTGTAATGCTGCTACAAGAACACTTTGTGCACAGGAACAGGCACTCAGCTCATGGATAGACCAAGCTTTCTTTACACTATGTGCCTACCTGAATGCTTTCAATATCCTGTGTTGACTTGCCTTTTACCACTTTGCTCCATTAGCCAGAGCTAATAGGCACATAGTACTTCTGTCTTGAATTAATTTTTAGCACAGACACAAAGCCCAACAGCTTGTCACGCTTGTTGACAGTCATCAGTCAAGGGGGCAGCCATATTGTTGTAAAGCACCCTGCCACTTTAATCTCACAGATGCACCTTGTGCTGACACAGCAAATACACTGTAGGTACTTCAAACAAATGGCTGTATCTCAAAGTCTAAGAGAAGTAGTCCTCAATCAATTCAATGGATACAGCCTTCAGTTAGGGGGCGCCAGCTCTGCACATGCTCCTAACCTTATTGAGAGTTAGATTCTTTTCTCTAAGCCATAATGTTGTTATGGCAATATCTGTAATACCTATTCCTCGCTCGTCAATTTGATCATCTTTTAATTGTACAAATACATAGTTAAGTTAATAAAGTTAGATATTGATCAATGGGGTTTTTTTTAAACCTTAGTTCCTAACATTGAACATGTACTGTTCATAAATAATGTTCCGTAAAGACTGAAAGCACGCCTTCATAGATTTTAAATTTCCTGCTGTGTGTTTTCTTTTGCTCTTCTGAGAAATTTATGGTAGAATGCATTTTGGTCCCATTGTAATAAAAATGCAGTAACTTGTATTTCTTCCAACTTACTCAAAAAAATCCCTTGCCATTTCATAATTTTGTCAGTGAGCATGAAAAGAAAATGCAGGTTTAGCTTCATATCCCCTTTTATTTCAATGAGAGCTGGTTGGGGGAAAGCTGCAGCCATTTCATCTTAATCAGTGCTTTAACTGTGGCTTGCTTCTTTATTTTTCATTTTTTGTTTCTTTTAGTGGCAGCTCACAGCTCTGCATCACCTATGTATCTATACTTGTAAGTGGGATTTCTTACAGCTCTACAACACTCACTTCAGTGTCACTTCAAAATCCAGGCTTCATGTGCACAATGTAGCAGAAAGTTCGACACAAGGTCTTCATTAAAGTGGGTAAGATGTCTGTCTACAGTGCTCATAGTTGAGGTCACATGACTATGGCAGACAAAGAACGGCATTTCTACATGATTTAATTGCAACCCAAAAACTAACCGACTGTGTATTGGTGGAAATGTAAAATGAAAACAGAAAAATTGCAGGTGTGTCATCTGTGCTATTAGAAAGACGGTTAACATTTCAGGTCGATGACTTATCATTTGAACTTGTGAGTGCTTTGTAACGTTTTCTGCTTTCAGTTTAGCCTGATATTCTCTTCCCTTGCCAGAGCATTCCTACCTACTCAACAACACACCATACCTGCTAATGCTAATACATGAATTGCAATGCCTGTATGATTAAAAAATGCATTTGATAGCCTTTATGCCTCTTTTCCCTACATATTGCTAATACACAGCCACCTATTTTATGGTATGCAGTACAAATGTAGAAGAACAACCACAGAATGGCTACAATACAGAGGAAGGTCAATCAGACCATTGAGTCCGTGCACATTATCTAAAATAAAAATCAATGTATGTCATCCCATTCTCCACATCCTTTCCCTTCAGCTGTTTATTCCCTGCTGTATGATAAACAATCACAGAATCTGCCTCACTGCCCCTGCAGACAGTAAATTCCAGATTGTAGTCACTGCTGCATCCAAAGAATATTCCTCTTGTTGCCATTGATTCATCTCAGTTTAAATCTATATCCTCCAGGTCGCTATCCTTCTATCAATGGGAATGTTTTAGACCCCTCAGACTTTCGATCACCGCTGTCAAATCTCTTCTTAACCTTCTTATCTCCAAGGAGAATGAGCCAACTTCTCCTCTCAATCGATTTAACTAAACCCTTCATCCTGGGAACATTTTTCATAAATCTTTTCTGCACCCTCTCTAAAGGCACCAGCTCTTTTCTGAAATGCAATACCCAAAACTGGACCATTACTCCAAGAAAAAGGAAAAATTTTTGAATTTGATGTTAATAGGAAAAGTACAAATAGACAATCAATTCGAAGATCAGGAAAATGCTACTTTGGAACTGGATAAGTGTGAATAAGGAATGTGGTAATTTAGATAAATAGGATGAGAGTTGGCTCATTTATCTTCTCAGTCAGGGAAACGCTGAGCTGGTCACTATAATGATTAAGTTTGGTGGAAATAGGTTATAGCCCAAAGGAGCTCTATAGTTCACCCCCACCACGACCTCCCTTTCCCCACACACACACCTCCCCAGCAGCCAGAGGCTTGATGTCAATCGATTGTATGAGCTATCACTGCACTAAGTGAAAATTCAGCCATTTCAACAAGGTTAATTTAAGCTTGCCTGCCTCCCCATCTGCAGCTCTGCGCTAAGTCTCTGAAATGTTTTGGACAGTTGCAGGGAGGTGGACTGAGTCAATGGAAAAAAGGCTTTAGGCTCCCATCACAAACCTGGGAAAATATAGGTTGTTTTGGTGTTGCCTTGTTGCAGTAACTCAAAAAAAGGCCTTCACAAATTTAGCATTGACCCAAACACAGGCTGTGTCACTGCAAAATATGTCACAATTGTGCTTATTTAATTCCTGAAAATTGGACACACCATGTAGCAATTTCTCTTACAATTATCAGGTGATTTTACTTATGCTGCATTTGTCCCTCGCTCTGGGCCAGAAGACCTGCATTTGAGTCCTACCTGCTTTACAGATGAATCACAACACATCTGAACAGGTTGATTAAAACTTTTATAATGAACAGAAAGTGCTTTTGTGGCTCAGTGTTCTTATCTTTGAGCCAGGAGACCCAGGGTCAAATCTTAGCTGCTCCAGAGTTGTGTCATAACACGCCAGAACAGGTTCATTGAAAATATCTGGAAAGGGGGTTGATGGGATGCATCATGACCCCAGGTAATGGCATCTTTAAAGGGCTGTTGTGGCACAGTGTCAGTGTACTTACCTCTGGACCAGGAGATCCAAGTTCAGTCCTACCGACTCCAGAGGTGTGCGCGAACATAATGATTAGAAAATATCAGTAGTTAATGGGAGGGGCTGTTATGGCACAGTGGTAATGTCCCTATCTCTGAGCCAAGAGGCCCAGGTTCAAGTCCTACCTTCCCCTGATATGTGTGATATTATCTCCGAACAGGATAATTAGAAAAATCTATAGCTGATGAAAGTGATATACTTGATAGTTCAGGCGAACTTTATTTGTTTTATATTTCCTTATATTGCTGTATAAATTGCTAAATTGACCATAGTGTCCAGAGATGCGCAGGCTACATGGATTAGCCATGGGAAATGCAGGGTTATAGAGATCGGGTAGGGGAGTGGGTCTGGGTAAGATACTCTTCAGAGAGATGATGTGTACGCAATGGGCCAAATAGCTCGCTTCCACACTATAAGGGTTTTTTTTAAAAAAAATTTAAAGTTTCCAAAGGATTCTATTCAGTTGTTAATAATTGAATTTCATTATCAAATCAAGAGCTGTAACAATCTGGAAGACCTTTTTGGAAGTGTTTGGAAACAATTTACAGAAATCCACACAGAATTCTATTTAATACAGAAGCATTTAAAATTGTGATTTACTTAAAAATTGTTTGTTAGATTAGAAATGTAAAATAATACATTTGAATATAACATTACAATTCATTTTTGCTTATCTTGTATCTTTGAAAGACAATGCTATTTAATATCGACATTCCAAGTAGACTAAAATGGGGCATAAGTTATCATTTTTAGATGTTGTTATACCACTGACTGAGGTTTTATTTCCTGAATGGGCCATTTTAACTTTTGTCCATATAAGCCCAGCAACCAACGTTTCCTAAATTATATGTGCCTGATGCCAAATCCGTCACATTCTGAAGATCTCTGTTCAAGTGGTTAACATTCCTTCTGTTTTCATATTCATGTTTTAAGATATTTCTGTGCAGGGTTTAATAAAAGCCTCAAGCCAAAAATGTAGTGCATAATTGTACTGTTATCATTCTAAGTGGGTTTACTATCAGCAACTGCCCGCAGCACAACTTTCCTATTAAAGCCAGAAGCCCACACATAGATTTCATTTTGCTGCTGCAACTACTTTGATAAACTGACAGTGGCAACACAGCTCTCCAAACATATTATGTTTTCATTAAATGGCTAATCTAAAACCAATCAAGCAAAACACATGGAATTACTATCCTGAATAACAATGTTTTTTTCCTACCACTGTATTGCATTAATACAAATCCACAGTAATTGGCTCACTATAATTGACCTACTACTTCTGTACAAGTATTCGGTTTAGCTTGGATCTCCAATGTAGGCCAGGTCAAGGGACTTTCCCTCCAGCATCCTACAACATGGCGAACAAACAGCTTCTAACCCAGGATGTTGCAAGAATTCTACGGCAGAAAATAAAGCAGAACTGCCACCTGAAGACAACAATTTTAATTAATTTCCACCCTGGTTTCTAGATGTCACACTGTTAATGTGCCTGCGTGTAGACTGATGTCTACTGAGAGCGACATGCAAACAACATGTTGCATAGACAGCGGTGCATCGCAATAGCATTCACTACATCAGCCTCCTACATTAAAACCTGCGATTTGTCTTTGTCATGGTGTGGTGAACATAAGCTCCCACTGCGGCTTAACGCACTTTGAAGAAATAATTTTAGCAAGGATAAATTGAAGGAGGCTGCACCATACTCTGCTGCAAAACAATCCATTCTCCATAAGACAGCCCATTAATTTGGTGGTGATTTTAGGCTTCAGGCTCTCAGACGCTGGTGCGACATTTAGTGACTTTAATTGCTGTTAATGGATTCCGAAACACTGTAGGACTTGCTGAGGCAGCAATTTCTATGTTAACCCACCTCCATCAGACTGTGGTGAGATTTCACCTAATAGCAAGTTACCAAAAGAAGATCTAGCCAAATTGTTAGCTGATTATCTTTGACCAAAACACTTTTTGCCAGCTTGACTGCATTTCACAAATCAAGGGCATAATTGCAACATACACAACAATCAACAGCACAGTAGAATTTGAACAAATTGCTGGATTTCTGCCAAAAATTGTTTTGCATATCTAAACATTTCTCGAAGCACTCAGCTCTGTGGAATATTAATTATTGTACCAGCTGTTTCAATTTTCCTTAGATTAGAATGGACAATAAGTGTAAAGTGACAACAAAACTAAATAGTTCATTATGAACTCTTCCAAGAATACTAATTAAAACACCCTTCTGAACATGTATAAGGATGAAAACAATGTCTGAAGTATATGAATTTCAAGTGATGGCCACATAATGCACAATAATTAAGATTAACAATGATTTATACATCTAGACTTTCCTCTGCTGTTTTCCCAATCAATATTTGGAAAATTATTTTTTACTGTGATGTCTACTCTATGTTACAAATATGCCTTATTTAGACTTCATAGAAATTTGGCCCTTATCTTAACAGTCCTGAGAAATTGTATGATCAATAAAGGCATTACATTGATCTCAAGTCAGTTGATAAAATAAAAAAATACACATTAATATTTGTCTTCACAACTGGTACATTTACAGGCTACTGCATTGCATATGACTGCTTCCAATATACTACCTTTGCATCCCAGCAGTCTCTCTTTATATTCGCTCTAGGTTTTTAATTAAACACTGCCTGTCACCTGCTTTTCCTAATAATATAACTAACTTACCATTGACATAAAGATTATTAATTTAGATTGGATATTTCCTTACATAATAACATAAAAATGTTAGTCAACCTGATTGTCAGTTGACTTGAACTTATGGTACAATGCAGTATACTATAATTTTTGAACAAAATCTCCTTTCAACAGTTATACATAGATAATGAGGAAACAATGTGAGCAATGAGTCAAATCATGTAAAATAATAAAAATATTATTTAAAGGCGAAGGCATAAACAAAGCAAAAATTCCTTCTCATTGCTTTGCATTTTCCAGAAACCACAGAAGCATATTGAAGTACAAAGATCCAGGCGGAGGAAGCCCTTTGTAAATGTTTTTATACAGCATTTGAGAGTGTAGGTTTACCAAACATGAGATCTAAATCTGTCACATCCAGTAAGTAAAGTACAGTGACTATGTGTGGATTGTTTTTGCATGAAGCAGCCTTGTATATCAATTTAATAGTAAGATAGCAAAACAGTGACAAAAGGTTCTATCCCCAATTAAGTTATACTATGTTTGCTGAATGATTTAGATACAGGCTTCATAGAATTAAAAAAGAAGTTGCTTGGGTTTGAAACAGGGGCTATTAGTTAATTGGTGAGTGTCATTCAGAATAATACCAACTGCCCAGGTTAGACTCCTACCCCAGCTAATATAAACGTGAGGTAAAAACAAGGGCTGCAGATGCTGGAAACCAGATTCTAGATTAGAGTGGTGCTGGAAAAGCACAGCAGTTCAGGCAGCATCGGAGGAGCAGGAAAATCGACGTTTCGGGCAAAAACCCTTCATCAGGAATACATGCAGAGTGCCTGAAGAGTGGAGAGATAAGTGAGAGGAGGGTGGGGGTGGGGAGAAAATACAGAGAGTACAAGAGGTGAATGGGGGTGGGGATGGAGGCGATAGGTCAGGGAGGAGGGTGGGGGAAGGTAGCAAAGAGTACAATGGGTGAATGGGGGTGGGGATGAAAGTGATAGGTCAGAGAGGAGGGTGGAGTGGAAAGGTGGGAAGGAGGATTGGCAGGAGGACAAGTCAGGGGGACAGTGCTGAGCTGGAGGTTTGGAGCTGGGGTGAGGTTGGGGAAGGGGAAATGAGGTAACTGGTGAAATCCACATTGATGCCCTGGGGTTGAAGTGTTCCGAACAGGAAGGTGAGGCATTCTTCCTCCAGGCGTCGGGTGGTGAGGGAGCGGTGGTGAAAGAGGCCCAGGACCTCCATGTCCTCGGCAGAGTGGGAGGGGGAGTTGCCATGTTGGGCCACAGGGCGGTGTGGTTGATTGGTGCGGGTGTCCCAGAGATGTTCCTTGCTAGGAGGCGCCAAGTCTCCCCAATGTAGAGGAGACCGCATAGGGAGCAACAGATACAATAAATGATATTGGTGGATGTGCAGGTAAAACTTTGATGGATGTGGAAGGCTCCTTTGGGGCCTTGGATGGAGGTGATGGAGGAGGTGTGGGCACAGGTTTTGCAATTCCTGTGGTGGCAGGGGAAGGTGCCAGGAGGGGAGGGTGGGTTGTTGGGGGGGCATGGACCTGACCAGGTAGTCTTGGAGAGAAAGCGGAAAGGGGTGGGGAGGGAAATATATCTCTGGTGGTGGGGCCCATTTGGAGGTGGCGGAAATGTCGGCGGATGATTTCGTTTATGCGAAGGTTGGTAGGGTGGAAGGTGAGCACTGGAGGGGTTCTGTCCTTGTTACGTTTGGAGGGGTGGTGTCTGAGGGCGGAGGTGTGGGATGCGGACTAGATGCATTGGAGGGCATCTTTAACCACGTGGGAAGGGAAATTGTAGTCACTAAAGAAGGAGGCCATCTGGTGTGTTCTGTGGTGGAACTGGTCCTCCTGGGAGCAGATACGGTGGAGGCGGAAGAATTGGGAATAAGGGATAGCATTTTTGCAGGAGGTAGGGTGGGAAGAGGTGTAATCCAGGTAGCTGTGGGAGTCAGTGGGTTTGTAAAAAATATCGGTGTCAAGTCTGTCGTCATTAATGGAGATGGAGAGGTCCAGGAAGGGGAGGGAGGTGTCAGAGATGGTCCAGATAAATTTAAGGTTAGGGTGGAATGTGTTGGTGAAGTTGATGAATTGCTCAACCTCCTCGCGGGAGCACAAGGTGACGCCGATGCAGTCATCAATGTAGCGGAGGAAGAGGTGGAGAGTGGTGTCGGTGTAACTACGGAAGATGGACTGTTCTACGTAGCCGACAAAGAGACAGGCATTGCTGGGGCCCATACGGGTGCCCATGGCTACCCCTTTCATCTGGAGGAATTGGGAGGATTCAAAGGAGAAATTGTTGAGGGTGAGGACCAGTTCAGCCAAACGAATGAGTGTGTCAGTAGAAGGGTACTGTTGGAGACATTGGGAGAGGAAGAAACGGAGGGTTTGGAGGCCCTGGTCATGGCGGATGGAGGTGGAAAGGGGTTGGATATCCATGGTGAAGATGAGGCGTTGGGGGCCAGGGAAATGGAAGTCTTGGAGGAGGTGGAGGGCATGGGTGGTGTCTCAAACGTATGTGGGTAGTTCCTGGACTAGGGGGGATAGGACAGTGTCGAGCTAGGTAGAGATGAGTTCAGTGGGGCAGGAGCATGCTGAGACAATGGGTCGGCCAGAATGGTCAGGCTTGTGGATCTTGGGAAAGAGGTGGAACCAGGCAGTGCGGGGGTTCCTGGATTATGAGGTTGGAAGCCTACCCCCACCCCCCTCTCATTTATCTCTCCACCCTGCAGGCACTCTGCCTCTATTTCTGAGAAACGTCAATTTTCCTGCTCCTCAGATGCTGCCTGAACTGCTATGCTTTTCCAGCACCACTCGAATATAAACGTGAGGCCAATTTCCTTGCCCTATCCTGAGAGTGGAAGATAATGGTACGCCTCCAGAGACGAACAACTGCAAAGGAAGACTTTTCAGGATAAAACAAATGATAAGACAAGATACCGCATTTGGGCAGAGCATGCATGACTAAAAGGATAGTTTTGACATGTTTCAGTACATCTAAGGCAAATTATAGAATTTATATATACCAAGAAAATGATGTGGCTTACATTAGTGTAAATAGGAATGAGGAAATATATTAAATTATGATGAAATATAGTAAATGATAATCTTAATCTAAGAGTTTTTGGTAAAGATTCCAGTAAAAGTTCTATTTGAGTGCCAAATCTGTCTTTTCACAAATGGAAATTTGATCAGTTGGTGCAACGCATCTGTTAGGGATCAGAATGGTAGCAGGGTACACAGTTTTAGAAACACAGGTGTCAAAACAAAGAAGTCACTGAGTTATCTATTAAAAATATCAAAATAATTTCCAAATCTTTTTCTCTTTAATGTGCCATTTTTCCATTTCTGCTTTATACAGAAGATCTGATACGCTGATATTTACACTAATTCAATTTCTGACAAGTGCTGTTAGCTATAGCATTAATTTGTCTATAGCCTTGTTCCATCCTTTGCATATTTTGATGGCTATTACTCATAATTATACTCCTTAAAATGTGCATAACTTTTCACCAAAATAGTTGCATTCCCAAATATTTCTAAGTAACTGTTCAGAGTAATTCTCAAAAGCAACTTAAAGCAAACTGACATGACAAAACACATTGTCACTTTGTCCAATGTAAGAAAGATCAATAATACCCCTTTATGAATCACAATAATCAAAGTTTTCAGTTCTGAAATGTAATTTTTGATTGGTAACTGAATTAGAAGAAAAATGTGGATTGGTGGTAATAATTTTGATTTTTGGTACTGTTAGGACAAGAATCTTAACAACTTGCAGCATGTTTATTTGCTTAGGCTCTTTGAACCCATTCTTGAGAATTGGTAAAACTAGTTTAGGTTTTTATTGTAAAATTAATGCTCAGTTAATACTGTGATGGGGATTGGCAGATAAAATTAATAACTCTAAATGCCTCCATTTCCATATACAGCCTCACAAACTGAATCTTTCCATCTATTTTTTAGATATAGCAGGCTCCAACAGGTCATTATAGAAGGATAAGTTATTTTTTAATCCACTTGTTCAGGGAAACATTTCTGGAACTGAATGGGGTTTGAACCCAGGCCTCTAGCTCAGAAGTATATGTACTCCCACTGTGCAATAGATCCCTAACATAGCATTTTACTGAAATACACTGATCAGTAGAAGTTTACTCCAAATTATCAGGTTTTCCCAGTAAGAGATTGTAAGTCTGGTAATTCAAATTTTATGGATGAATTGCAAGATGCAGAATATATATTCTTTTGCTAAACAAAATATTTGCCAAATAGAGAAATATCACAAACATTGACCAGAATTATTTGAACCAGAAGGTTTCATGTGTGATCCATAAGTTACATCTTTTCCTTCCCACTTTAGCTTGAAAAATCTTTGCACTGCAAATTGCAGGAGGTGTGGGGCTGCTAGTGGAATGGTGAGGGCAATGGGACATCTGGGACCTCAGTAAATGACTGTATTAACGGCCTATTTAAATAAGATTGATTTCCATAATTGTGCTAGACTTGATTTCTTTTGTGATACCAGCCACAGAGGAACATCCAATGCTAGTGTTTGAGTATAGTGGCCTCTGCTGGACAGATTATCCTGACTTTCAAAGACCAGATTATTCTCTTTTGCTTCTGTGAAACTGCGTGAACCAAGTGACATACAATTCCTGTGAAATTACCTGTTATATGACTAGAAAAGACAGAAGACCATCCCCTCATATTACCCCAATGACTCTTACAATTTTCAGTATGATTAATGGTTCAATCACTATTTCCCATGCTGTCCAAAGTAATACAAAAATGTTTTTTAATGCCTAACTCGTAATATTGTTGAAGAAATCTGATAGAACCATTTTAAAAAACTGAACAATATGGTTCCCTGCAGTACACAGTCTTCAATCACGTTTTTACTATCTTTCAATCCTTAAATCTTTCAGTCATTAAACGTTATTTGAAATTTGTAACTTGAGACCGGCAGCATTCTGAATCAATAACTATATATGATCATGTTCAGTGGGAGTGATAGCACATTTGTAACATGGATATTGGGAATATTTATAATAACTGCTCAACACAGTATTAACTGGACTGCAGCTCTGGAACTTTGGTATTCCAGGAATTTAATGTGATACAGAGGAGTAAGAAGTTGTCATATTTTTCTGTGCTCTCTTTCTCTGAGCCGATATGGTAGTTATGGAAGTGGTCAATGAAGTTGGCAACATACATATCCAATTTTGAAAACTAAATTTTAGATTACTATCCCTACCCTTTTGAGCATATTGAAATTTTTTTGTTACGTATGTATCAGGTCAGACATTCATTATTGAGGAGGACAGCTCGAAAAATGTCCCTACCCAGCAGACTTGTCTCAGTTTGAAGAAACCTAAATCTCTGGAGAAGGAGGTGTGGGATGGAGGTGGGACTGCTGAACTTGGAAGTAGATCATTGGGGTCATGCAGGCTGGCGAATACTGAAGTACTGCTGAAAAAATGTGCCTTGATTCTCTGAAACTTCACTTTGATGTATTCTTCTATTTCTCTCTGTGTGCTGCCCCTCAGTGTTATCTGAAAAATATCAGGCTACACATGTATGCTGACTAGAGACTGTCAGCTCCACCTCATTATCACATCTCTTAATAATTTTGCTGTATTTAGTTAGCAGAAGTTTTCTGCAGTTAAACATTGAGAAGATTGCACTTGTTGTATAAAGCTACAATCTGCATTCCCTGATCACCAATTCCATCACTGACAATTAGATGAACACAGCCAGGCCACGCACAAATTCAATATTATGCATTACCCAGAGATGAAGTTTCCTACATATCCATTACATGACCAAGGCAGTCTACTTCCATTTCTATCACGTCAGCCAAATCTGACTCTGTCTCAGATCATCTGTTACTGCACCCTCCAGCCTGGCTATTATTGCCTGTAGAGTTAACTATTCCAGTGCTCTTCTCCTGGTCATTTACCGCTGTGCATAAACTGGAATGCATCCCAAATCTCTGCTGTCCATACCTTTTATCAAAATAAGTCTTGTTTACTTTTGCATGTGCTGTTGACTTATGCTGGCTACTGCTCTGAAAATTCCTTAATTTTAAAATGTTCACCTTTGTTTTTAAAATACTGCCTGACCTCATTCCTCCCTATCTCTGTGATCTTTCCTAGCCCTCCAAGTTCCTGACATTTTCACCCCCCCCCCATTTTAATCACTCTATCATGGGCAGCCACACTTTCTTGAACCTAAGTTTGAAATCCCTTCCTGAAACTCCGAGGTATTAAACCCAGGATTTTGAAGATCAATGGTCCATACTTGTTATCATTGTGACATTATGGATATTGGAAATGGAAAGGAAAGCATTAGCCTTTAGATAATGAATCCATTGGAACATGGTGAAAGAGAAGATCAGTTAAAGCATTTGGTTGAGACACTTAATTAGAATGAAATTGGCAAAGACTCTAGGTTCACAAGTAAATTTGTTGATGGTAATTCATAGGGGCATGAATTTACACAGATTTTAATTACTTTTTTCTCCAAGCAGCTTTAATATTGGTTTGTCCCTGTGCACTCCCTCCATGTATTAGCAACGTAACTGCTAACAGAAATAAAAATTTGTTGTAAGTCACATCAATGGATCAAAAGGATTCACAATTACATTTCTTGATATTTAGTGGCACAGTTTATATCCATAACCTTATGATTTATGAAGTAATAACACAATAAAAAAAGATTTAAAGCTGGATAGAAACAGATTTACAACCAATAAAATGCATGCATAAAAATAGTCTTTGACAACCTAACAAACATTATTTATTAATGGAAACTACAAAACAGTCAGAGGAATCGTAATAGGACCGATCTATTCACTGCTGAATTAGGAATAAGCAAAAGGTCTTTTGGTTCATCCCTCACATATCTTTTGGCCATGGCCAACAGTGAGTTTGGGCTTCAGATCAGTAAAAGTTCCTTTTAAATAACCGTGGTCAATTCTACATTGAATAGTGTTGAGAGTGTATTGCGGGAAAAGCACAGCAAGTCAGGCGGCATCCGAGGAGCAGGCAAATCAACATTTCTGGCCAGAGCCTTTCATCAGGAATGAGGCTGGGAGCCTCGGGGGTGGAGAGATCAATGGGAGGGGGGATGGGGGTGGAGGAGGTAACTGAGAGTGCTATAGGTGGATCCAGTTGAGGGTAAAGGTGATAGGTCAGAGAGGAAGGTGGAGTGGATAGGTGGAAAGGGAGATTGGCAGGTAGGACAGGTCATGAGGACAGTGCTCAGCTGGAAGGTTAAACTGGGATAAGGTGGGGGAAGGGAAATGAGGAAACTGGTGAAGTCCACATTGATGCCCTGGGGTTGAAGGATTATGAGGTGGAAGATGAGGCGTTCTTCCTCCAGGTGTCGGGTGGTGAGGGAGTAGCAATGTGGAGAGTGGGAGGGGGAGTTGAAATATTCGGCCACGGGTGGTGGGTTTGATTGGTGCGGGTGTCCTGGAGATGTTCTCTGAAGCGCTCTGGGAGAAGGCGTCCAGTCTCCCCAGTGTAAAGGAGATTGCATCGGGACCAACAGATGCAATAAATGACATTAGTGGAATTGCAGATGAAACTTTGACAGATGTGGAAGGCTCCTTTGACAGATGTGGAAGGCTCCTTTGCAGCGTTGAATGGAGGTGAGGGGGGAGGTGTGGGTGCAGGTTTTGCAATTCCTGTGGTGGCAGGGGAAGGTGTCAGGAGGGGAGGGTGGGTTGTTTGGGGGCATGGACCTAACCAGGCAATAGTCTTTGCGGAAAGTGGATAGGGGTGGGAAGGGAAATATGCTCCTGGTGGTGGGGTCCATTTGGAGGTGGCGGAAATGTTGGCGGATGATGCGATTTATGTGGAGGTTGGTGGGGTGGAAGGTGAGGACCAGGCGGCTCTGACCTTGTTACGGTTGGAGGGGTGGGGTCTGAGGGCGGAGGTGCGGGAAGTGGATGAGATGCATTGGAGAGCATCTTCAACCACATGGGAAGGGAAATTGTAGTCACTAAAGAAGGAGGCCATCTGGTGTGTTCTGTGGTGGAACTGGTCCTCCTGGGAACAGATACGGCGGAGGCGGAGGAATTGGGAATATGGGATGGCATTTTTGCAGGAGGTAGGGTGGGAAGAGGTGTAATCCAGGTAGCTGTGGGAGTTGGTGGGTTTGTAAAAAATGTCAGTGTCATGTCGGTCGTCATTAATGGAGATGGAGAGGTCCAGGAAGGGGAGGGAGGTGTCAGAGATGGTCCAGATAAATTTAAGGTTAGGGTGGAATGTGTTGGTGAAATTGATGAACTGTGCAACCTCCTCGCGGGAGCACGAGGTGGCGCCAATGCAGTCATCAATGTAACGGAGGAAGAGGTGGGGAGTCATGCCGGTGTAACTACAGAAGATGGACTATTCTATGTAGCCAACAAAGAGACAGGCATTGCTGGGACCCATACGGGTGCCCATGGCTACCCTTTTCATCTGGAGGAAGTGGGAGGATTCGAAGGAGAAATTGTTGAGGATGAGGACCAGTTCAGCCAAACGAATGAGAGTGTCAGTGGAAGGGTACTGTTGGGGACATTGGGAGAGGAAGAAACGGAGGGCTTGGAGGCCCTGGTCATGGTGGATAGAGGTGTAGAGGGATTGGATAGCCAAGGTGAAGATGAGGTGTTGAGGGCCGGGGAAACGGAAGTCTTGGAGGAGGTGGAGGGTGTGGGTGGTGTCTCGAATGTACGTGGGGAGTTCCTGGACTAGGGGGGATAGGACAGTATCAAGGTAGGTGGAGACGAATTCGGTGGGGCAGGAGCAGGCTGAGACAATGGGTCAGCCAGGGTGGTCAGGCTTGTAGATGTTGGGAAGGAGGTAGATTCGGGTGGGATGGAGTTCCTGGACTACAAGTTTGGAAGCTGTGGGTGGGAGATCTCCTGAGGTGATGAGGTTCTGTATGGTCTGGGAGTTAATGGTTTGGTGATTGGGGGATGAGGTCATGGACGAGGGGGCGGTAGGAGGATGAGTAGGCACCAGGCTTCAGTGGTGTAGAGGTCAGTGCGCCAAACTACTGGCTTCAGTGGATCCAGGTGAGGGTAAAGGTGATAGGTCGGAGAAGATGGTGGAGCGGATTGGTGGGAAGGAAGATTGACGGGTGGGACAGGTCATGAGGGTGGTGCTAAGCTGCAAGGTTGGAACTGGGGTAAGTGAGGGGGGAGGGGAAATGAGAAAACTGGTGAAGTCCACATTGATGCCCTGGGGTTGAAGCATTCCGAAGCAAAAGATGTGTTCTTCCTCCAGGTGTTGGGTGGTGAGGGAGTGGCAATGGAGGAGGCCCAGGACATGCATGACCTCGGCAGAGTGGGATGGGATGTTGAAATGTTCAGCCACGGGGCGATGGGGTTAGCTGGTGTGGGTGTCCAGCTTTCTAAAGCGCTCTGTAAGAAGGTGTCCAGTCTCGCCAGCGTAGAAGAGACCGCATTGGGAGTAACGGGTACAGTATATGACATATGCAGAAGTGCAGGTGAAACGTTGATGGATGTGGAAGGCTTCTTTGGGGCCTTGGACGGAGGTGAGGGGGGATCTCCTCAGATCTAGGATTATCCTTGGATATACTGTAGTGGGTTGTAAGGGCACACAGGGATTCTGTTCCCTGCAGATGAAAGCTTACTTCAGAGTTCAGGATGACAGACCGCGAAGAGCAGAGATATGATGTCTCACTGGTAAATTACAGTGCCACAGCTCACTTATCTGTGAGCAGGTTAGGTTGAATGGCACATGTGCACATTTAGATGCAAAAACCCTTTATTCTGACTTCTCTAGCTTAGTCCTGCACAGCACTCTCAGAACAGCGCTGTTTCAATGCAAACTCCTCACATTTCCAGCTGTTTAGCTCCCGCTAAATCACCCCACTTTTATTCCATTGTCACACCAATCCCTCATTGTGATTCTCCACAAATGCCCTCCCATCCTCTCAACACAGCTAACAGCAGAGTCAACACCGTCACTTTTCTCTTCTTTAAAGGGGAAAGGAGCACAGAAGACCAGAGTGGCCTTCCTATTATGACAACCATGCACAGGAGGAACTGTGAAGGTAAGATGAATCTCAACATGCAGAGCATTTAGCAGCGGAGAACTGGCTGATGACCGTGGTCTTTATGCCCTCTACCAAAGTGCATTTGGTGGCAGGGAAGGCAATCAATTCGGCAGAATGGGGCTTGGGAAACAACCAGGCCCAGGATGAAGAGGCCTGGGAATAGCTTTCTTGTGTCTACCAATTGAGGCCCTTAAGAAAGCAGTTAATGCCCTTTAACAGTCCTCAACCCACCATTTATGGTTACTTGATCGAACGACCTGACAATCAAGAAGGGACTGTGCCCACTCAAAGCCACCCATGCTCTCTGCTGCCAATCCTCTTTCCTCCACAACCCCCAGCCTGTAACACAATCCTGTTGATGTCGCCTGGAAATCAGCAACAATCCAACGTCGCAGATGGAAATAGTACTGACACAGCAGTCCATCAATGCATGGAGGGGGGGATGACATGAGGATGAAAGAGCTGAAAATGTGTTGCTGGAAAAGCGCAGCAGGTCAGGCAGCATTCAACGAGCAGGAGAATTGACGTTTCGGGCATGAGCCCTTCTTCAGGAATGAGGAGAGTGTGCCAAGCAGGCTAAGGTAAAAGGTAGGGAGGAGGGACTTGGGGGAGGGGCGTTGGAAATGCGATAGGTGGAAGGAGGTTAAGGTGAGGGTGATAGGCCGGAGTCGGGGTGGGGGCGGAGAGGTCAGGAAGAAAATTGCAGGTTAGGAAGGTGGTGCTAAGTCCGAGGGTTGGGACTGAGACAAGGTGGGGGGAGGGGAAATGAGGAAACTGGAGAAATCTGAGTTCATCCCTTGTGGTTGGAGGGTTCCTAGGCGGAAGATGAGGCGCTCTTCCTCCAACCGTTGTGTTGCTATGGTCTGGCGATGGAGGAGTCCAAGGACCTGCATGTCCTTGGTGGAGTGGGAGGGGGAGTTGAAGTGTTGAGCCACGGGGTGTTTGGGTTGGTTGGTCCGGGTGTCCCAGAGGTGTTCTCTGAAATGTTCCGCAAGTAGGCAGCCTGTCTCCCCAATATAGAAGAGGCCACATCGGGTGCAGCAGATGCAGTAAATGATGTGTGTGGAGGTGCAGGTGAATTTGTGGCAGATATGGAAGGATCCCTTGGGGCCTTGGAGGGATGTAATGGGGGAAGAGGTGTGGGCGCAAGTTTTGCATTTCTTGCGGTTGGGAAGGTGCCAGGAGTGGAGGTTGGGTTGGTGGGGGGTGTGGACCTGACGAGGGAGTCACAGAGGGAGTGGTCATTTCGGAACGCTGATAAGGGAGGGGAGGGAAATATATCCCTGGTGGTAGGGTCCATTTGGAGGTGGCGGAAATGACGGCGGATGATACGATGTATATGGAGGTTGGTGAGGTGGTAGGTGAGGGCCAGTGGGGTTCTGTCCTGGTGGCGATTAGAGGGGCGGGGCTCAAGGGCGGAGGAGTGGGAAGTGGATGAGATGCAGTGGAGAGCACCGTACTGCGGTGGAGGAAGAAAGAGGCAACTCCCCTTGCTTGCTACTAGGTCAGTGCAGTGAGAAATGCCAGGCTAGACTGTTGGTGTGGGCTTCTCCTGTCACTTACTAAATCCCAGCTGCTGTGGGATCAATTGACTATCTATGGACCCCAGTTGGCCTGAGGTGGACAGACTACCCAATGCTGCTGTCACCTATTGCAGCAGGGAAGGAGTAATGGGCAGGCAAGAGCAACAGTACCCAAGGCATTTTCCAGGCTACTCTGCCAACTGCCTCACTGTCAGGAGTTATAATTCCGACCCCAGGTATGGACTGGTGGTGCAGATGGGTGCTGCACAGAAGAACCCATCTGAGCCTTTATACAATCATCAGTGAACAAGCCCAGTTCTGACTTTATGATGGAGGGAAGGTCATTGATGCACGGGCTAAAGATGGTTGAGTCTAGGACAAATGGAAGACCTCCAATAATCATAACCATCTTCCTTTGTGCCAGATATGACTCCAACAAATGGAGTTTTTGTCCCTGATTGCCACTGACTCCAGTTTTGTTAGGTCTCTATGGCCTGATACCAAGAGCTGTCACTCTCTTCAGCTTTGGAATTCAGTTCTTTTGTCCATGTTGGAACTAAAGCTGGAATAAGGTCAGGATCTGAGTGGCCCTGGCGGAACCGAAACTGAACTTCAGTGAGCAGGCTTTGCTGAACAAGTGCTGCTTGATAGCACTGTTGATGATACCTTCAAACACTTTTCTGATGACCGAGAGTAAATTGATGGAGTCGCAATTGACTGGGTTAGATTTGTCCTGCTTTTTGTGTACAGGGCATACCCGGGTACTTTCCCACTTTGTGAGGTAGATGCCAGTGTTGTCACTGTGAAGGCAGGCAGCTGGAAAGTGCAGGTCAAAAATAAGAAAACTCCAATGTAATGGAAAAGATGACCAACGTCTTAGAAATATCCTTCCAACATGTGAAAGCAGGCTCCCTGTTATATGTTTTTCCTACTGTCTCAGAGGATTTCCTGAGCATGACCAAATATATTTGAATTAAATGCAATGTCAGTGTGTTCCTGCCTGCTTCCTGACACACTGACATACTCTAATCTTAAAAATCTACACTGTCCTCCAACTATGGCAGGTTTAAGTTTCCCTCCATTAGCACTATACTTCTCTCTACAGCCTGAGGTTTTCACAATATTTTCAGTATTTTCTACAGGCTTTCACATTTCCAACATCTACAATATTCTGAAGAAAGGTCTTGAAACATTAACTCTGCTTTCTCTGTACAGACACTGCCAGACCTGCTGTGTTTCTCTAGCAATTTCTCTTCTTGTTTCTGATTTCAAGCATCCTCAATTCTTTGTTTTACCTACCATGTTTTGGTTTTATTTAAAACGTCTTTAATAGTTGAGAGAGAGTGTACAATTATTTTGCATGAGAATCCTCTGCCACCATAAAACCTTTTTCTAAGCAAAATTCATTTGTTTAGCAGGAACTTAAAACAATTAAAGAAAAGCAGATTAAACTTGTTGTGAAGTAAATGTTGTGAGTATTATACATGTATGTACGGACCAAAATTTTGAGATCAAATACATTGCAGGTGACATCACTTTGTAATTCATAGAATCCAAGGCGTTTTTTTCATTATTTAGCTGAAATTTGATACTGGGTTAAAAACCCAGGGGTTGTATGTTCAAATCCAATCAATGGAAGTTGTGAAATTGAATGTATTAAATCTAGTAAATTATGGACCAACACCAAAAATGATTGTAAGAGCAGGCAGTTGGTTGTAAAAGTCCAATTAGTTCACCAATGTCCTTCAAATCAAAAGGGAAACTTGATAACCCTACCCATTCAAGCCAGCATAAGGTTAGAGACCCTCATTACCTGGCAATAATAAAAAGGTAATGGCTTATTAGACTTGCTCATGTCCCAAGAATAACACCAAAACAAAATTAAAATGGGGACAAAGTTATAACATGCAAGTGTGTATGAAATACATTCATTAAATACTATTAGCAGCATTGTCAGAACATTTTGATCATTTTCACTTGCTGTTCTCAGTTCATTACCTACTATACCAAAAATAATGATTGTTATGACCAGGAGAGGAGGAGTGGAATGTCTTTTCTGCTCTTTTTCCTCCTCTGTTGATTATAATGCATATATTTGAAACTTGAATGATGAGATTTGACAATCCAATGTATGTACTTAGCTGTTTATGTGCTAGTTGTAACGGATTAGGCAGGCAAGGTGACTTGATCTTTTATCAAAGGAAGAGGTTAAGTGTATTGTTCAGAAATTGACTTGGGCTAAAATATTAAATAAAAAATGTCCCAAAACATAACACATGATCTTAAAATCTATAAAACATAAGTCATGAAAAAGAAACAAATCAGTTCATAGCTTATTGTTAGCGTTCTAAATAGACCTGTAATTTGCAAGCTATTGGTTCTCAGCTGAGATTGATTACTTATACTGGAGCTGGAATGTTGTTTCTTTGTCTGGAAATGTTGCTGTAGAAATTCACAGGCTTTTCCTACAGAATTCATGGTCTCTTAGCAAGGAGAAAGCTTTAGTGCACCGGGCGGCATGGTGGCACAGTGGTTAGCACTGCTGCCTCACAGTGCCAGAGACCCGCGTTCAATTCCCGTCTCAGGCAACTGTCTGTGTGGAGTTTGCACGTTCTCCCCGTGTCTGCGTGGATTTCCTCCGAGTGCTCTGGTTTCCTCCCACAGTCCAAAGATGTGCAGGTCAGGTGAATTGGCCATGCTTAAAAATTGCCCATAGAGTAGGGTGAATGTAGGGGAATGAATGGGTTTGGATGGGTCGCTGTTCGAAGGGTCGGTGTGGACTTGTTGGCCCAAAGGGCCTGTTTCCACACTGTATGGAATCTAATCTTCATGACTCAACAAGATTCAACAATTAGCTGGTCGACTGAAGGAGAGAGAAAAAGAGAATGCGAGCAGCTTTTCCTCACAGCCTAAGTCCAAACACGTACACAATGCTGGGCCGGTCACTTAACTACTTTTTAATTGACATTAGAAGATCAACAATCAATTTTATATTCATAAAGTCGCTCATGTCTACAATCAGTTTAGCCATAGTTTAATAGATTTTAATGTTTTGCTGCTGACTTTGAATCTTCAGTTGTAAGGGGATGGGGAGGAAGATGTGTCCACCTCTGCAGGGGTTTTATTGTCTGCATCTCCTTGAAATGGATTGTGGCTTGCATAGTAACTTATATTGGCAGCGAGTTTTTTTTTTTGGTCAGCAAATTGTGTCCCTTTTGTTTTTGTGAAATAATTTTGTTTTGAGCTGAAATAGCCTTTTTTCAAAAGTACAAACAGTAAATCCAGGCTACAACATTCAAAATTCATAGAATTATACTGTACATCTTCAATAGTCATGATGTTGATATAGAGAGGACTGATTTTACATGGATCAGGCTGCATTCAATTTCTGTACATTTTTGCCGGAATCTCAAACTTGTGAATATCAGCAGAGGCTTTGCTAAAGTAACAACATTTTCAAAGATTCTGATTCCCATGCAACACAGTGGCGGAATTGTGCATTAATGTCTAAGATTATCATCAGTCAAATCCTTCCATTGGAGAGGATTGCCAATAGTTTGAATATCAAATTGCCGCCACAATTTCCTTCATGACTCAATGAGATTTCAGGGCTAATCACCCACATTAATGGCTTTGAACCAAAAAGGCAAAAGGTGGATTAGGTTTCAGTAAAGGTCCTTCACTCCCACAGAGACAGTGGCAACATGCATGCAGAATGAACTGTCCCTCATGTCACATCTCCATATTGGAGTTGCTTTGATTTTGTTTGCATAGATCTTCTTATC